>NW_002987753.1:49242-56991 GCF_000006295.1 Pediculus humanus corporis | reverse complement strand
AAAAAAAAAAAAAAAAAAAACATTATTTAAAAATGTTTTTATTTTTATTTATAATAGTTTAATTATATTAATTTCGTATTAATTATTAAATAATTTTATGTAATTTAATAAAACTCGTACAACGATCATTATTATTTTTGTCTCTCTCTCTCTCTCTCTCATTCTAATTATTTATATGTTACATTAAAAAAAACAAGAATATTAATTACTTAATTTATTTTATTATTATTTTTATTCATTACGCATTTAATATAATATTTAATAAAATAATAATAATAATTTTATTATCATCAATATTATTAATTTTATTAAATTATTATTATCACCACGTGGGAATAAAAATTAAATGATGGTGATAAAGAAAACTTCCCTTTAAATTATGACCTTGACATTTTAAAAAATTAATTAAAATCTATTAAATCGATTTCTATTAAATAAATAATTTTTTAATAATAATAATAATAATAATAATAATAATAATAATAATAATAATAAGGGTTTGTTATTTTAAACCTTAAAAAAAAAAAAAAAGGTACACATAAAAAATGATTTTTAAAAAATGTAATTTTTGCTCAAGGACATCACGTTTTATGGATTTGGTCATTGAAATCATGAGTTCAATACCACTTGGATCGTCAGGATTTTTTTTTTTTTTTTTTTTTTTCCGGTTGAAAAAAAAAAAAAAAAAAATTTTTATCACACGCACACGCACACACACACACACACACACGCAGAAAGAAAAAAGAAAAAAATAAAAATAAAAACGAGGTATAATAAAAAATTAATTCCTGATGTTCAATTTTCCAACATTGGAATTTTCAAGGTCATTATCGTAAATTTTTATATTTTTAAGGAGAAGATTTTTCTTTCGTACCTTATACCTTATTTATTTATTTATTTAAATTTCAAAAAAAATTTTTAAATTGTAAATAATCCGTGTTTTGAAAATTTTTTTTTTTTTTTTTTTAAATTATCACAAATCTTGTTGGTAAAAAAAAAAAAAAAAAAATGAAATCTCGTTTGTTATTGAAATGAAGAATACATGTGACGAAACAGGTACACAAATGAACCCTTTTAACTTTAAAATGATGATGATGATGATGATGACTTTTGGTTGATTACCTTCCTTTATAAAAAAAACGAGTCAGTTTAAATATTCGCTTCTTGTTGTGAGCATGTAGTTGTTTTTATTATTATTATTTATTTATTTTTTCTCTACCATTAATTTAGGTATTTTAAAATTTTTTTTTCGATTATTTTAACGGATAAATAACATAAACTTGTTAGAGGTAAATAACATTTTTGTAAATTTTTCTTTTTTTTGGGGGGGGAAGGGAAGGAGGGAATGAAAAGGGGAAGAGTTAAAAAAAAAAAAAAAAAAATTTTTTTTATTTTTTTCTCTTTCGTTTTAAAAAACGTTTTATTATGAAAATTTTACTATTATGTCATAAAAATTGTTTTTTAAATTCATTCACAATTAATTTAATAATAATAATAATAATTCATTCATTCATTAATTACTAATTATTATAGTTACTTTGAATGAATCTCTTGGTAGTATTACATCTTGGTTATAATTTTTGTTTTTTTTATTTTGAGACAAATGATGAATGAATTGAATGATTGAATTATTGTTTAAAACAATTTAAGGAAAAATCAAAGTAGTAAAAGGTAATTTTTCTAAATTAATTTATTTTAAAAAAAATTATAAAATAGAAATTTTGAAATTTTCTTCTCCATTGTGTATATTTACTACACCTTCATTCATTCGAGGGGAAAAAAACAAACATGGATGCCTATTTTAGAAAATATTTAAAAAAAAATTATTTAAATGACAAAAGAATAAAAACAATTAAAACATCAAATAATTAATTTCCAATAATAATAATAATAAAACTTACTTCTAAGAAATAAAATTTTTTTTTTTTTTTTTTAAATTTTATAATTCAAACAAACAAATGCTTTTGCACGAATGTTTGTTTGGAATTAAAAAAAAACCTCATTGTATTTTACAAAATCCGGTTGTTAAAATAATAATAATAATAAATGATGATGGTGATACCTTAAATAAAAAAATTTACGCAATAACAAAAAAGAAAAAAAAAAAAAAAACGACGACAGGGAATTAATTCATATTGACTCATTCCAGTGTGAATCATTTCTTTAATAAATAAATAAATAATATTTTATTAACTGGAGAAGTCGAAAATAATTCATGATTATTATTATTATCAGGACAATAAGCATACGACACGTATTTGCCCTTGAATTTTCCGTTAAAATAATAATAAAAATTCGATTTATAATGATTTTAGTGTTAGATATGGAAAATGGAAAACACGTTCGCGGAAAAAAAAAAAAACAAAAAATGATTAAAAACTACGCATTTCGTGTCGTTTCTTCTTCCAAAATATCATCATCATTATCATCATCATTGATGATAATAATAATAATATTTTCGTAAACGTTAAGAATTCAATTAAAAAAAAAAAAGAAATTCTTAAGTGACGTCACGGTCATTTTTTTGAAAAGGTTAAACGGGACATTTTTTTTTTTTTTTTTTCATCTAATTAATTTAAATTGTGAAAAGATTATTAAAAAAAAAAAAAAAATTTGAAGGTAAGCCGCCACCGCCACCGCCACCTCCGAGCGCCATTTCATCAAAACTTTTATTTACTCTTTTAATTTTGTAACGAACTTTTCGCAATTATTATTATTATTATGCGTGAGACAGATATAATTAACGGTTAAAAATAATAACGAATAAAATTTTTTTAACGGTTTTTTTTTTTTTATAAAAAATGAAGAGTGAAATATGCGTAATATGTAAATCAATTTACGCAATTTTAAATACCAAATCGAGAAAGAGAGAGAGAGAAAGACATGACATTCGCCATTATTAAAAATGGTTTCAGGGTTGATTAAAAATTAATTTATTTATTTAAGAAAAAAATGTAGGATGTGGTGAGGGTGGTGGTAGTGGTGGGGATGGTGATGGCGGTACCTGACATCACGTAATCAAAAAAATTTGAAATAAATTTAAATTAAATTCAGGAAAATCGAATAACTGGACGCATTAAAAAAAAATTTTATTCGTGTAAGATGACTCGTCGTGAATCAGGCAAAACAAATTTAAATTTTTTTCAAATTTAATGTGTTTGTTCGTTCGTAGGTATATAAATTATTTATTATTATTATTATTATTACGGATACGGATGTGATATTTAATTAATTAAGTTGTTTTTTTTTTTTTACTATTTTCCATTCGATATAAATATTTAATATGGTGGGAAAAAACCAAGATTATAAATTATTTAAATATATTATTTTGTTTTGGTTGTAAAATCTCCATTTTTAAAAATTAATTTTTATATCACGTGACTTTTACGTAACGTTTTTTTCTTTTTTCAAAAAGGGGAAATGTTATTAAAATTGAATTTTCTTTTTTTTATTTTTACGTCGATTATTTAATTTGTGTGATGTTTTGTTAATTATAACAAACATAAAAACAATAAACAATTTTTTTAAAACGTGTACATTAAAAAGATTTAAGAGAAAATAAAAGAAATAAAAATAATTTAAATTTGAAAAAAACCGTTATTTTTAAATTCTAACGATAGAAGAATATATGTTGATGATTATAAAAAAAAAAAAAAAAAAGAAATTTTGTAGTTTGACTAGGTTTTCTTTTTTTTTTACATAACTCAATTAAAAAAAAATTAACGGTTATAGTTATTTAGAAATTATAATAATTTTATAAAATGTAAAAATTATTATAAAATAAGTTATAATTAACCGTGAATTTAAAAAATTTGAAGGGCATGGCGGATAAATTAAAAAAAATTATGTCTGTCATTATCAAGGATTTAAAATCGTTTATTGGCTGATATAAACCTCGGGAAAACTTTTTATAGGGAAATTATTTTGTATATTTTTTTATTACGGAAAATTATGTAGGTTGTTTAATTAAATGTTATTTTTCCTTCGAATAAATTTAAATCAATGAGAAATTAATAAAATTCTATGGATTAATAAAACGTTTTCTATTATATTGATAAACTATATAAAATATCAAGGATTACAAAAGAGTTGATAAAATTGACAAGTTTTTTTTTTTTTTTTAAAGAAGAATTTGTTTATAACCGATTATATTTTTCATATAAATAGTTTACAAAATGTGAGGTAGTAATAATAATAGTTTTGTTAACAAACAAACATGATAAACAAACAAGTCTAGGTGTAAAACTAAGTCATTGACCTAAAGTTTCATAGTTTTTGTAAAAAAAAAAAAAATCAGTTATGAATGATCTTGACACTGACAGACTATTTCTCTCTCTTATTGCCATTTTTGTATTCTTAATACAATTTTAGGATTTTTTTTCCAGATAATTATGAATTGTTGGAAAACTGTTTTGGTCACTGGAGGAGCTGGATATATAGCCAGTCATTGCATTGTAGAATTACACGAAGCTGGGTATGATGTTGTCGCCATTGATAATTTTGCCAACTCGGTCACGACACAAGATGGACAAGCACCCAGTTTGCAAAGAGTTGAAATGATAACCAAAAAACCCATTAAATTTTATAAATGTGATTTGTTGGATTTGCCAGCTTTGGACAACGTATTTCGAATGGTCGGCCTTTTTTCTAATATTAATTATAAAATTTTAAACCTTAAATATAAAAATAATAAACCGTTTGAAATTGTAAAAAATATAAAATTTAAATTTTCAGCATGATATTGATTGTGTTATTCATTTTGCTGCTATGAAAGCAGTTGGAGAATCCATGCAAAATCCTCTTCTTTATCATAAAAATAATTTGGTTGGAACAATTAATTTATTAGAAACAATGAAGAAACATGCATGTTATCAATTGGTTTTCTCAAGTTCTTGCACAATTTATGGAAATCCAGAAGAACTACCTATAACAGAAGAACATAAAATTGGAGATGTGACAAATGTTTATGGAAAAACTAAATATTTCATTGAGGAAATGCTCAAAGACATTTCAGCAGCAGATAAGGTATCAAAAAATTTTAAAATTTTAATTATTATTATTAAATTATAAATAAATTAAAATGTGTATTTACAGAACTGGAATATAATTTCATTGAGGTACTTTAATCCGGTTGGAGCACATCCGTCTGGATTGATAGGTGAAGATCCAACAAAACCTTTCACAAATTTAATGCCATTTATGGCACAAGTAGCCATAGGAAAATTGCCTATATTGCACGTTTTTGGCGGTGATTATGACACAGTTGATGGCACGGGAGTTCGGGATTACATTCATGTAATGGATTTAGCAAGCGGCCATGTTGCTGCACTAAACAAATTAAAAAATCAACATATTCGATTAAAAGTATGCATTATAAAAATAATAAATAATTGATTGTTTACATTTTTAGTGAGGTTTTACATTTTTATTTGGGTTTTATTTTAGAGTTACAATTTAGGGACTGGTCAAGGAACCTCGGTTCTTCAATTGTTAAAAACTTTTGAAAGCGTGACTAAAGTTCCTATACCCTTCGTCATTAAAGAAAGAAGAGAAGGAGATATTGTGGCAATGTATGCCAATGCTTCATTGGCTTATGAAGAACTAGGTTGGAAAACAAAATATACACTTGCTGAAATGTGTAAGTAAAAGAAACATTTTTTTTTTTTCATTTTAAATTCGTTTACACATATAAATTTGTAATAAATATTTCAGGTGCTGACTTTTGGAGGTGGCAAACACTTAACCCGAATGGATATAGAAGTGGTACTTTTGAAAGTAAAAGTTTAAAAGGAAAACAAAATGGTGTCACAAATGGGAAAAATATACAAATGGCGCCTTTAAATTAAAATTATTTTTTTTTTAAATGAAGGCAATATTTCAATACGTTTGATAATTTCAAACGTAAAACTATTATTTAAAAATATCTAAAATTTTTCTGATAAATTTTTTTTTTAATATCGAATTGACAGTTAAAGTTATAAAATATCATAATTTATTGAAATAAATTAAAATGGTTGCTCGCACAAAAAAAAAAAAAATTCATTATTTTTTATTTTTGTGGTGAAAGCCTCGAGTTGTTTTTACAATGAAATGTACAGCAAAATTTTTTTATTTTAGTCAGTTCAAAGCCAACTGCTATATGTTGGCACAACATTAAAGATATGAATAAAAAAACGAGTAAAAACAACTTTTGCATTTCAATAAGGAGATAATAATTTCTTTGTAAGTATAAATAAAAATCAAAAAAATTTAAGTTGTGTTCGAAAGACAGATACTATATTATAAATACTTACTTTTTTTTCTATAAATTAACCATCATCCAATAAATTTTTGTCAGTAAATAATGATATATGTTGTAACTTTAACACTTCATTTCCATAACTTGTCCAAGAAGGTAGTAAGTACCTGGCAAATAATTCTAAACACTCTGGGTTTTCAGGAAGATAAGGTTTCAGCAAATCACAAAGAGGAGGCTTATGTGAATGTATGGCACTAGGTATACTCATAAATACTTTATTTTTTTCAGGTTGAGGAATTTTTCTGTCAAAATTAAGTTTTTTTCCAAATAAAACTCTCTCGAATGGCTGTTTTCCCAATGTATTTGAAAAATCACAAATTGGTTCACCAAATTTTGTAATCTATAACAAAATTAATTATTTTTACATTAATTACTTCAGATTAATTTTGTACACAAATAATTTTATTTGACTTTTGCAAGTTTAAATTAAATAGTGTAATTATACAAACTTTTAACCAAAACCACTGAGCTATAAATTCTACATTCCATGCAGGAAATAGTTCAGTTAATATGGCCTCAATGTGAGAAGGTGCACTTGTACACCAAACCCCAAGAATTCCATTTTCTTCCAGGAGATTATTAATTGGAATGTTTGATAGATCTTTATCGTACATCATGTCATACCTTTATAAAAAAAATTAGTAAGTAGTATTTTATAATATTTTGTTACGTTTTTATAATAGGTTTACTCACCCAAATTTGAAATTTTTTTTTCTTTTCCTTCGAATAAATTTATTCCACCATGGAGGGTCCATTAAAATCAAATTATATTTTTTATTACTAAGATGATTTGAAATATCTTTAATGTCATGACAATAAAATAAACTTTTAGGTGGTATTAAATAAAGTTCATTTTCAAAATTAAAAATAAGAGATTTATCAGAAGTGTTTCCTCCTAAAAATTTATTAAATGATTGCTGCATTAATGTGTCATAAAAATTATTTGCCATAACCCTCGCATCGTAATTGTTTTTGATTTTGAAACTAATATTATCACATTGCATTGTAAATAATTTTTTTAAGTTATCGTAAGCCTTTTTAACGACTTCTACATCAATAGGAAGTTTCTCCTCATTCGTACTTTTAAATTTTTTTGATTTAACGAATGGTATTTGAATATCAAATAGTTTAGAGTTTAAAGAGTATGATTTACTAACATCCAAGCATTGTGTCTCTTTATAAAGTTTTTGCATAAATAATTCATGCGAAATAATCCATCCGAATTCGTTCGTTAAAATGATTGCCATTATTATTACATTTATTATTATTATTATTGTTATTGTTGTTTAATGAAACCACAGCCTTGTAATAGAGACAAAACGTATCACAGCCTCCTTTTTTTAAATTGTTCTTATCAGAGAGCTTAAAAGCTTCGTCATAAAATTTGTTACAGTTTTGTTGTTTTGAACTTTTTTAGTAAAAGTTAATAATTTAGAAAACACTTTTGAGCT
>NW_002987753.1:38859-49153 GCF_000006295.1 Pediculus humanus corporis | reverse complement strand
GTTACTATTGTTAATTATATAAGAATTTCATTGCACGAAGTTTATTTTCAAATTTTCAAAATGCCCGAAGAATTGAGGTTTGACGGGAGAGTAGCAGTTGTAACTGGTGCAGGCGCCGGTAAGATTTATTTTATAATTCTCTTACGGATGGTCTTTTTTTCAAATCAGACCTTAAATTTAGTTATACTAATTTCCTTTTCTTAAGGTTCATAGGTCATTTTAATAGACATTTTTGTATCCATGTAAAATTTTTTGCTAAGTCACAATTTTTATAACGTTTTTCAAAATTGTTTTGTGACATTTGGCTTCTTAAATAATTTAGTTTAAAACATTTTCTACGTTTTAAAAAAAAATTGTATTCAATGTAATTTTAATAATATTTAATTATTAACTAATTGCTATAATGTTTTTCAATACATTTTGTTACATAATAATTATAATTATTTAAAATTTATGTCAGGACTTGGACGTGCTTATGCTTTACTACTTGCTTCAAGAGGAGCTTCCGTTGTGGTAAATGATTTGGGAGGAAGTCGACATGGAGACGGAAGCAGTAGCAAAGCTGCTGATGTTGTTGTCAATGAAATTAGAGCAGCAGTGGAAAAGCTGTAGCTAACTATGATTCAGTTGAAAATGGTGAAAAAATAATCAAAACAGCCATTGATAATTTTGGAAGAGTTGATATAGTAATTAATAATGCAGGAATTTTGAGAGACAAATCATTTGCTAAAATATCTGATAATGATTGGGGTAAAATTTCTAAGTATTATTATTTGAAATTTTATATTTTATTAAATTATTTACCTATTTACAATAAATATATTTCACAGATCTTATTCATCAAGTCCATTTAAAAGGATCTTTTAAAACTACTCAAGCTGCTTGGCCATACTTTAAGAAGCAAAACTATGGAAGAGTTGTAATGACTGCATCCAATAGTGGAATTTATGGAAATTTTGGTCAAGCCAATTATAGTGCAGCTAAAATGGGTCTTATCGGTTTGAATAACACTCTTGCTATTGAAGGGGGGAAAAACAATATTAAGTGTAATGTTATCGTACCAACAGCAGCTTCTAGGTTAACAGAAGATATTTTACCTCCAGGTAGTATTTCAAAAATAATTTTATTTAAATTAATTGTTATTTGAAAAAACTTTACTTTTATTATTCATTACATTTCAATAGATTTTTTTGCTGAACTTAAGCCAGAATTAATAGCTCCTGTCGTAGCCTTTTTGTGTCACGAGTCTTGTGAGGCAAATGGATGTATAATAGATTCTGCTGCTGGATGGGCTGGTCAGTGTATTATTGTTAAATCCAGAGGAAGTTTACTCAGAACCAACATAGGAGATCCAGTTACTATTGAAAATGTTAGAGATAATTGGTCATCTATAACAGACATGTCTAATGCTAAACAGATGAAAAATATTCAAGTAATCTTTTATTAATAATTTATTGATGTAATATTAATGTATAATTTATAAACTTATTCCTGGTTTTTTTTTTTTTTTTAAGGAAGCATCATTGTCTTTAATGTCAGCTTTGGAATTACAAAAAGAAAATACTGAAGCTGGCTGTGGTCATGTAGCAGGATATTTTAAATACACACCGAAAGAACTAATTTTATATGCTTTAGGAGTTGGATGTTCTGTGAGTTTTAAAAATTATTGTATAATTTGTCTTTTTAATTTACATGTTTGTAAATTAAAATTTTATTAATAAAACATAAAAATAATTTTTGTCTAGGTTCAAAGACCAGAAGATTTAAGGTATTTGTATGAAAATCATGAAGAATTTGGTGCTTTGCCATCATTTTTAATAATTCCAGGTCAAATAGCTTTTATGACTCACGGAACCGATCTTTTAAAAATACCCGGTAAAACTGTTGAACTCTCTCAGGTATTATCTACTAAAATGGCTATGTCAGGATTATAATTTTATTATTGAATTCTTAATGAACGTATTTTATAGATACTTCACGGTGAGCAATACCTTGAAATATTTAAACCTATTTCTTCTTCTGGATGTTTAGAATCAAGATGCAGAGTTGTAGATGTTTTAGACAAAGGAAAAGGAGCACTTTTAATTGTTAATTGTGAGAGCTGCTTTAAAATCAACTTTTTGTTTACATTTTTATTTATTATTGTAAGAAAAATTAATTAATTTCAATAATTTACAGTCGAAACATTCGATGAAAGTGGCGAAAAAGTAGCATTTTCACAAATGGGAGTCTTTGTAGTTGGTGGAGGCGGGTTCGGTGGCCCTCGTAACTCAACCAAGTCAATACCTACTGTTGAAATTCCTAAAAGGTTATTAGTTTCTCTATATTTCAGATAAATTTTAACAGTGACATAGTTTACAGTTAAAATGTTAAATTTGAATTATTAACAATTTGTGTTAGGAAACCGGATGCTTTTGTAAGAGAAAAAACTGATTTAGATCAAGCAGCTTTGTATAGGCTCTCTGGTGATTTAAATCCTCTTCACATCGATTCAAACTTGGCTAAAATAAGTGGTTTTCAATCACCCATTCTTCACGGTTTGGCTTCTTTTGGATTTTCCGTACGACACGTACTAAGACGATACGCAAATAACGATGGAAACCTTCTTAAAGCGGTCAAGGCAAGTTTTTTAATTTTTTTTACTAATAAATACCAAATAAATTGTAAATTTTTTTTTTTTTTTTGTAACGGTATTTTATAGGCTCGCTTTGCAAAACCCGTTTTGCCTGGGCAAACATTACAAACAGATATGTGGAGAGAAGGAAATAGAATTCATTTTCAAACGAAAGTTATTGAAAACGACAGCGTTGCTCTCTCTGGTGAGTTTTAATACTCTATGACTTTTTTATTATTTTGGAATCTGTGAACTTTACACTGATAAGGATTAGATTAGGCTTTCGTAGACAAAATGACATTTAAAAAAAAAAAAAAAACAAATTAAATAATAAAATGTTATTTAGTTTTCGATTATTTAATGTTGGCAACGATCACTTTATATTTGCAAATCATTGTTGATAGTAATTATCATTATCGAAAAAAAAAAAAAAAAAAAAAGTGTCCTTGATAGTGGAATAATTTTACAACTGAATACATCATTAATGTAAAATCTTGAATATCATTTTTGATCGTTTGATTTTCATATCGTCAGAAAAATGACGAATATTTTAAATAAAAACGAAAGAATTATTTTCATGTTGGATTCTTGCAGTAAATTAAAAGGTAGCCTTATTTATTTTAAAGTCATTATTATTATAAAATGTGGTTTAGAGGTTTACATGATGGAGTTTTTTTTTAGTTCGAATTAAATAAAATAAATTAACGAATAATTATTTGAAATAAATAAATAATTGTTTAAAAAAATTGTATAAAAACGTTAATTATTATTATTATAATATTTTAGGTGGCTATGTAGATCTTCACAGCATTCCTACAAATTTGATAAGTTTTAACACTGTTAGTGCGATGGAACCTTCTGCAAATAATGTTTCTGCTGAAACATTAAAAACTCCAAAAATTTTTGAAGAAATATCAAAAATGATAAAAGAAGATTCGGAAGCAGCAAAACGTATAAATGCTGTATTTGCATATAAAATCACAAAAGATGGAAAAAATGTTGCCGATTGGAGTAAGTAGTGTCTTTAAGAAATTGTATATATATATATATGTATATGTAAAGACATTTTTATTCTAATGATAATAATAATTTTAATAACCAATCATTGAATTATATTTTAGCTGTCGATTTGAAAAACTTAAAAGTGTATAACACGCTTCCAGAAGGAGTGAAAGCTGATACAACAATTACTATATCTGACGATGACATGGCTGATTTGGTGAGTATCACGTCCACCTTTTAAACATCAATATAAAGGCTCTTATATGTAATAATAAATAATGTCTTTTTTTTTTTTTAGTTTGTTGGAAAGTTAAATCCACAGACTGCTTTTCTCAAAGGAAAGCTAAAAGTTACTGGAAATATTATGTTAGCGGATAAATTAAGAACAATTATGGGCACAAAATCAAAGCTTTAATATTATTATTATTAAAAAATAAATAATATATTATTTTGGGGGTGATGGTGAAGAATTTCGTTGTTGAATTTTTTTTTTATTAGTGAGCCGCGTGAACGCAAAAATTCAAATTTTATAATCATAATTCATTAATTTCAGTTTAAAAAGTAACAATTTTAATTTGTCGTTAAAAATTTTAATATTATTTGTAATAAGTTTATTTTTAAAAAAAATATATATAAGTTATTACTATAATAAAATTTAATTTTAAAAATCTTTTTTATTTTTATTTATATTTATTTGACACATTACTTTATTTTCCTTTTTATACATATTTATTTTTTAAATGGTGGAACAAATAAAAATTCAGGTTTAAAAAAATTATTTTCTAAACGGACATTAAATTAAAAAAAAGTTTCGATTTTTTACCGCCAGGGGTCTTATTTACAGTTTATTAAGTTTTGGCGCGATATTATTTTGACAGAGGCTTATGTGACATGACTTAAAATGTTGTTATAATTATTTTCAATCGTACCATGGTTTTTGTTTTTATCAAACGAGAAAATAAATACTTTATTCTAAATTGAAAGTAAGTGATAATTATCATTATTAAATTTGTATAAGTAATATAATTATTTCCTTTTTGTAACGAACTACATATTATTTATTATTATTATTATTAGTTTCACTTTTTGATTCCTAAATAAAAATGATGAGCGATTCTGTAAATGGTGATTTCTATTGCGATGAAACGAGTAGTTGTAGTAATATTAGTGCTTCACTTGATGAATTGCCTGTTAATTCAAAAATGATTGAAGAGGAAGCTAAATTAATTGCAGAAAATGAAAAAATTGAACAAGATATGAATTTTGTAAATGATTCAGAAGGAATTTTAAGTGAAACATGTGATTTTATCACTGAAGAAGATTGGTTGTTGGCCAGGGAACAAGAAATTAAAGAAAGAAGATACAAACAATTATTACATTTGTTAAATAATAGTCAAACATATTCGATGATATTGAAAGATAGATTGGAAAGTGAAATGAAAAACAAGTATTTTTTTAATTTTACTTTTATAACTTTATAATTCTTCTAATCTTGTTAATTTTTAAAACTTTTTAATCATTTTAACGATTTCATGTAAAGCATATAAAAAAAAAAATGAACATAAATTTTATCAAATAATTAATTTTAAATCCATGTTACAGCAAAGTTAAAGCGGGAAGAAAAAAATCAAATGCTACAAATAAAAAAACAAATTCTTTAGAATCTTGTAAATTAGGGGATGTTATTTCTCAAGAGGTAATAAATTACTAATTTTTTACTTATATTTATTATTACTTTTGATTTTGTCACATGTTTAATTTTACATTTAGAGCATTGATGAAAATACAGTCAGTAATGAAACTAAACCTCAGGTTCAAATCGATGAAGAAGATTATTTCAAAGAAACTAGAGTTACCAGATTAGGATATACCGTTTCTTACAAACAACCATTACTGCTCGAAGGTATGTACATTAAGATTTATTTAAGGTATTTAAGGAAACATTTTTTTTTTTTTAATTTAAAAATTTATTTTTTAATGATTAGGAGGCATTATGAAAGATTATCAATTGAAAGGCTGTGAATGGCTCAAAATATTATTTACGAATGGAGTTAATGGAATATTGGCTGATGAAATGGGAATGGGGAAAACTATACAAGTCATTGCATTTATTTGTCACATGATAGAACAAGATATCAAGGGTCCTTTTTTAGTTGTTGCTCCACTGTCAACAGTTAGCAATTGGATGATGGAATTCAAAAGATTTGCACCCAAAGTAATTTTTTTTTATTAGTAAATGAGTAAATTTTATTCATAAAAATAAAAATAATATTATTGTATTTTATATTAGGTTCCTACTTTATTATATCATGGAAATGAAGAAGAAAGAAAAGCCATGTTACCTGATATATTAAAAACAACTTTAGTTATGAAAAAATTAATTCATCCTGTTGTAATCACATCTTACAATGTACCCATGAGAGATACAGCTGTCTTGGGTAAAATAAATTGGTATTATTTAATTATAGATGAAGGTCATAGAATAAAAAATCATAATTCTTTATTATCCAGGTAATAATTTAAAACATTTTCAGGTATTTATTTATTAAATTTACGTAATTTAAAAAAAAAAATTTATTGTTTTAGAATATTGAGAAAATTTAATACGGTCGGTAGACTTCTTTTAACAGGAACTCCTTTGCAAAATAATCTCACAGAGTTGTGGTCGTTGTTAAATTTTTTATTACCTGAAGTTTTTAACACTTTAGAAGTTTTTGAATCTTGGTTTGATATTAAAGAATTAGAATCCAACGGAACAAAATTTATGTCCGAGAAGTTCAATATAGATGTCGTTTCGATTCTTCAAGAGGTTTTCCTTTGATTTTTCTTTTTTTTTTTTTTTTTTGAAATGAGCAAAGTTTATAGAGTTTAATTTGTTTTTAGATATTAGTACCATTTTTACTTCGTCGGGAAAAAAAAGATGTTAATTTAAAATTACCACCGAAAAAAGAAATACTCATTTATTGTCCGATGACACCTAGTCAAAAAAAATTATACCAAGGTATTTTAGATAAAAGTATCGAAATTTTAATTAAACCGAAGGAAAATAAAAATGAAATAACAACATTAGGAAAACGTAAATGTTTTTTACAAAGTCCTTACGGGTACTAACTTTTTTTTTTTTTAAATAAATTTAAAAGTTTTTCTTTTTTTTTTTATTAAATAAAATTGTTAATTTTAAGAAATAAAAAATCGAAATATGAAGAACCCGTTGAAAGTAAACCAACGATCGAAAAGGGAAAAGCAGAAGAAGAAAGATTTATAACCAATTTAGTTTTACAAAATCCTCAAATGAATCTTCGAAAAGTCGTCAATCATCCATTTTTGATACAATATCCGTTAAAAGAGGGAACCGAAGAATTAAGAATCGATGAAGATTTAGTTAAAGAATCTGGAAAAATGTTAGTTTTAGATGCTTTACTTTCAAAATTGAAATCACGAGGACACAAGGTTAAAAAAATTTTTTTTTTTTTAAACTTGCAAAAAAAAAAAAAATTCAAAAATTTTTTTTTATTGTGTAATATCGGCGTGGATTCATTCATTTTTTTTTTTTTTTTGAAGGTTATAATTTTTTCATTTTTCAAAGTCGTACTCGATATACTCGAAGATTACGTCTTGCTTCGTGATTATCAATATAGTAGATTAGATGGAGATTTAAATATTCCAAAACGTAATGAAGAAATACAAAAATTTATGGATAATCCTGAAATATTTGTTTTTTTAATAACAATGAGATCCGGTGGTTTAGGAATTAATTTGACGGCTGCTGACACTGTTATTTTTTACGATAGCGATTGGGTAAAAACCAAACATTTTTTTTTTCCACATAAAAGTTAATATTTTTCTCAAATTATTTATTCATCATGTCGAATAGAATCCAACAATTAATTTACAATCCCAAGATAGATGTCACAGAATAGGACAATCAAAACCTGTTATGATATACAGACTTTGCGTCAAAGGAACAATCGATGAAAAAATAATAGAAAGGGCTAATGCGAAAAGACGTTTGGAAAAAATGATTTTACAAAAAGGAAAATTCACTCTCGGTTCGAAAAATTCGAAAAAATTAAATTTGATGGATTTTAAAGAATTGAAACATTTATTAGAATCAATTAATCACGACATAACGATTAATGCAAACGGATTCGGTGAGTAAAAGGTTTATTTATAAGGTATTATTAAATTTCATCACGTGACAAAACCTTTTTTTTTTTTGGTATTTTCAGTTTTAAGCGACGAAGAATTAGAAGCACTTTTAGATCGTTCTACGGTTAATGTTGAAAATTCTTGCGAAAATGATGATAATAAGGATGTTTACAGTACTGATTTCCATGTAATTATTTGTTGTTTCGTGTGTGATTTCTTAGTCATTGTTTTAAATTTTTTTTATGTTGAGTAATAATACTTTTATGTTCATCACAATTATTGTTGATTATATTACACCGAGTTTGTTTGTTTTCTGTAGATTATTTAGAATAATTACCATATAAAATTTTAATTTGAAATATTTTTTCTTTCTTTCTTTCGTCGTGATTAATTCGTTGGAAAAATTATATTTAATTTATAAGGAATAAGTTGAATACGTTAAAAAATAAAAGTATAAAAATGAACCGTAATTTTATAATATTTTTTTTTATTTTTCAATGAAGAAATTTACATTAATCGTATTAATAATGAATACCTCCTTTTTTCCAATATGGACGAGGAAGTAAAGATTTTGAATTAAACGAATTAACATTTTTACCTGGAAAATGAAATATGTTATAGTTTGAAAACTTATTACGAAGATAGGAAAAATAGGAAAAACTTACGAAGTTTCCACGGAGGATGAAAGAAAACTGGGCCTTGTAATGGAAATGGATCAAAATCTAATTTATTTTCTTCAACGTCGACATCTTGAAATTTTATAATTTTCTTTTTTTCCGAATCTTTCTCCGTTTTTTTTAACTTTTTCAAGTACAGCTCATGTTTTCTTCTACCTAAATTTTTTATATATATCTTTGTATTCGGATGTATGGATTCTTTATCCAAAATTTCTTTAAAATAATTAAATTGATATTAATTATGTTGTAAATATTTACAGATAATCGAATAGAATTTTGAAAAAATTACCCAAACTATTGGATGCAAATATTATTGAATCTTTATAATATCTACATCTTGTAATTTCGTTACCAATTAAATTAAGTTCTTGAAGATAAAGCCAATTAGATACAACATTTGCAACTTCGTTCAAATCGAATAAATAATTGTTACTCGCATCTAAAATTTTCAAGCTTAATAAATTTTGAAGGCCGTGTATTGATGTTAAATAATTGTTTGAAATATTTAAAACTTGCAGAGTTTCCTAAATTAAAAAAAAAATGACGGTTATATTTTTATATATTTTTTTTTAAATTTAATAATTAAATTTGATTACCCCTAAATTAATTATAGAAAGTGGTTCAAAATATATTGTATCCCCTGCATTTAAATTTTGACATTCAATATGAATCTCTTTGATTTCTTTTAAATTTTCCATTCCTTCTAAAACTTGAATATAATTAAAACCTAAATATATTTTTTTTAATTTTTTTAAAACGTTTAAATTTTCTAATTTGTTTATATAATTTCTTTGTAGGTACAAATGAGTTAAATTAGGAAAATTTCCCATATTTTCAATTGTTCTGATTAAATTTTGATGTAAATACAAAACTCTGATGTTAAAGCAATTGTCGATTTGTAACTGAAAACATAATGCAAAAAAATTAATTGTTATAATCGAGTTTAAAATAAAGAATTATCCATTTTTTTTTATTTTAATTACAAAAATTTACAATTTTTTATTAAACTTACGATGCATTCAATGTATTGATTTTGTAATTGCAAATGAGTAAACGTTTTTAAAAATTGTGTATCGGTATCCTTGTTTTTTTTCTTACTATTCAAATGACATTTATTTGTTTTATATTTACGTATTAAGTATTTAGCACACAGTTTCACC
Organism: Pediculus humanus corporis; assembly: GCF_000006295.1. NCBI lineage: Eukaryota > Metazoa > Arthropoda > Insecta > Psocodea > Pediculidae > Pediculus > Pediculus humanus. The sequence continues at coordinate 39,551 of NW_002987753.1, read as the reverse complement.
ATTTTTTTTTTAAAAAAAAATTTCAAGTATTTAAATAAAATTGTAAAACTTGTTAAATCGATAGATGTATATTATCACCATAGGAAAAACTAAAGGAAAGTAAACTCTGTTAAAAATTATTACAAACTTTGTCAGTACTTATTGAGCAACTTAATAAAACTTTTATTTTGTAAAATATAATGAAAATAATATTTAAAAAAAACTTTTAATATGAAAAATAATTAAAGTTAATTTACGAATTAATTAATAACGTAATTTCCCGCAATTTTTACTCTATGACTTGATTTCATTAAATTATTTATTTTCCTAAGTTGGTACCGTCACGTGCCTGACGTCTGCTTGTTACTGTCACGAGATCGATAAGAATTAAAATGGCAAGTCAAACTCAAGGAATTCAACAGCTTTTGGCAGCTGAAAAAAGAGCAGCAGAAAAGGTTGCCGAAGCTAGAAGGAGTAAGTTTTTCTTTAAATATTATTAACCATCGACTAATAATAATTTATTTGTAATTTTAAAGGTTTTTTCCTAAAATTTTTTATATTTTTCAATCGACCTCATTCAAATCAGTTGTTGAAACCAACAGAAAATTTTTAAAGTTGCTAATATATATATCAAAAAATTTTTCTTATTTAATATTTTAATGATAATTAGAATGTGATAAAATATATGTTTAATTTATTTATTGAATTTATTT
>NW_002987753.1:36798-38708 GCF_000006295.1 Pediculus humanus corporis | reverse complement strand
TTTTAAGGAAAGGCAAAAAGATTAAAACAAGCCAAAGAAGAAGCACATGATGAAATTGAAAAATATAGACAAGAAAGGGAAAAACAATTTCGAGAATTCGAATCGAAACACATGGGTTCTAAAGAAGATGTCGCTGCTAGAATCGAAGCAGATGCTAAAGTTAAAATTGATGAAATGAATAAAGCTGTTAACAATTCTAAAACTGCTGTTATTAAAGAAATTTTAGAATTGGTCTATGATATTAAGCCAGAAATACACAAGAATTATAAAATTCATGCCCAATAAGTTTATAACATAAATTTATTTTTTTTGTTAATGGAAAATGTAGCATTTTATGTTAAATCATATATTTCATATAAATCATTCCAAATATCATTCATTCTTTTTGTTTTGTTTAAATTATTTTAAACTGAAAAAAAAAAAAAAAAAAAAAAAATTATCTATCATTTATAAATTTAATTTCATTATGATAAAATAATAATAATTAAAAAAAAAAAAAAGTATTATTACATATATAAATGTTATATCGAATAAGTAATTGAATTCTTTTTTTTTTTTACAATCCTAATTTGTTATTAATATTCAAATATATTTTGTTACAAATATTTTTGTTTTCTTATAATTATTGCTTGCTTTATATATTATTTATTTACTTAAATGATGTATTTTTAATTGTTTTTTTTTTTTTTTTGTATTTAAATCATGGAAATTTTTTTTTATAAAACTGTTTAAATTTTGATATTAACTAGTAATCAAGGTAAAAAAGAAAAAATTTATATATATATATATTTTTTTTTCAAAGTTTAAATGCTGAATATTTAACCAGTATTCATTTTCAAGAAATTATTATTATTATTATTATTTTCAACACAAAAAGAATGAAATTAATTTCTAAATTATTATAATTAAAAAAAAAAAAAAAATTTTACTTAGAATTTTAGTTTAAATCGTTTATTCGCAAAAATAAATATTAATTAGTTTATATTTGTATTTAATAATTTGTAATTTAATGGTTAAAAACAATGATAATAATAATTATTCAAAATTTAAAAAAAAAATCACATTTGTCATTATTCATTATTATGTATAAAAAAAAACATAAACAATTTCCCCCCCCCCCTCAGATTTATTTGTTAAATTTTAGTATTTAAATAATAAAAATAAAACTTGATAATAAGAAATGTTTTTTTTTTTTGGATTTTTTTTTTTGGATTTTTTTTTTTGTTTTTTTAAATCAAAATTTATTTATTATTATTATTATTATTATTGATATACGATTAAATGAATATAAAAAATGCGTGCGCCTCCCCTCTCCCACCCCCCCCAATCCCCCGGTTTACTTTATTATTGTATTTATTGTAAATTATTTAAATATTGTTGTAGTATTTTCAATTTAAAATGGGGTAGATGTAAAAAAAAAAAAAAATTATTTTTATTCGTCAGGTGTTGGAAAAGAAAAAAAAACTTCATTTAATGAAAATTATTTTATTTTTAATAAATTTTATTAATTATTTGTTATTAAAAAAAAAAAAAAAAAAAAAAACATTTTACGCATTCTAATAAGTTATTACTAATTATGTTAGTCGAATTTATTTTATTAATAAAAAAAAAATTGATCAGAATAAATAATGATGTATAATAATATTATGTTTTCAATTTTTTTTCGGGTGTTATTGCGCAAAAAAATTTAATTATTAATATAAATATTTATAATTTTAAATAAATAAATAAATAATTTATTTATTTATTTTTTTTTTGTTGGTATATTAAAATTATGTCAAACAAACTAAAATTAAGTTGTTGGATGATAAAAATTCTTTTTATTTTATATACGAAGGATATTAATAATAATTTTTTTATCAAGGTTATCAAAATAAAAAGACAGCAAAATAAATTCAACAAAAACATTT
>NW_002987753.1:27078-36395 GCF_000006295.1 Pediculus humanus corporis | reverse complement strand
TGTGTACAAAATTAATTGAATTAATAATTTTTTTTATTTATTTATATTAATAAAATAATTAAATTTATTAATTATTTTTTAGGTAACTATATATTAATAGAAGTTTGAAGTTTAATATACTTGGAGTGTTGTTTCTGATGATCGTCAAAATCATTCGAACCCAAAAAACATTGATGTGCAGTTTTTATTCTTGATTTTCTTATTATTTTTCGATAAACGAAATAGAAAACGATAAAACCTAAGGTACTCATTAATATTAAACATAAAGTAATCCAAAGTGTTGTTGTTGTTGTTGTTGTTTCTGATTTAATTTGATTTTTCACTGTCACGCATTGTAGTCTTTCCGGCGGGGACACGTGATCCAAAGAAGCGCACACGTGGTAGTTTCCCGAAGATAATCCCGACATTGAAATTTTCGGATTTGTACAATTCAAACTATGTTGAGCCACGAGAGAGCCCATTGAAAATACAGTTAAGGTAACTTGACATTTATTATCTATAATTTTTTTCGGGTTCCATATTTCGACGGAAACGAAAAGTTTGTCTTGAGATATGTTTGCTCGAAGGGATGATATTTTCACCGGTAGGCTTGGGTTCGAAGATTGTGGTATCGAATGATTGGTCGCGATCAAAGGTATTATCTCGCTACATCCTAAAACCAATTGCATTTCGTCCGTGAATTTATTGTCTTCTAAAAGGACTATGCAAAAACGATATCTGTGAAAGGGTTGCATCGATCCCAAATTTAATCGTACAATTAACGTAGTCGGATCCGCCATTTGAGACGAATTGCATTTTAACGGTGTCGACATGAGTAAAATTTCATGAGAAGACATTTCTTCGTACACGAACAATGCGTCGCAGGAAAAAGATTTTGCTTTTGTGTCGATACTCCAAAGTAGGGTAATGTTGAAACCGTTAAAATTAAAAGCTCTTAGTATTATTTTTGATTCTGAAACATGGGCCGCGGAGGGTCCCTCTTGCATTAGCAAATCGTAATCGTCTTCTTCACACCTCAATTCTTTCGTTGGTATTTCGACGACTAAGGCGTTTTCCAAATGAAGAGGTGTCATGCAAATGGCGGTATTTTTGTCTGCCACACTGAGTTTGCTCACATTGTTTAACCAAATTGAAAAATCAACTAAATTACAATCACAATTTAACGGATTGTCGGACAAAGTTAAATGTTCTAGACTTGTATTCTGTCGAAAAGTGTCCGGTTCGACCATCGATATATCATTATCATCCAGTCTTAACACGCGTAAATTATTTAACGGTGAAATTATATCCGGTGTCATGGCTCTGAGAAAATTATGAGACAAATCCAATTCCGCGAGTTGATTTAAATGAGCTAATGATGAACTAGATATGGCGACTATTCTATTGCTTCCTAAATAAAGACTACGAAGAGACGAAAGTTCTTTGAACGCGTGATCTTCCAAAACGTCGATTTGGTTATGGCTTAAAGATAGGCTCACCAGGTTGGGAACGCCTTTTATTGCTCCCTGATTAATGCTACTGAATTGATTGTTGGCTAAGGATAATGTTTTAAGTGCGGGCATGTTAGGAAGCGTCTCGGATTCCAACGGACCGCTCAATTCATTTGTACTTAAATCTAATTCTTCGAGTTTATTTATTTTGGTTAAAGCTGATATTGTGGAAATCATCAAACGATTTTTATTCAATTTAATTACAGTCAAATTTTTCATTTGGGAAAACGCATCGAAAGATATATTTACAATACGATTATTGCTTAAATCTAAATATTTTAAATTTATCAAATTAACAAATGATTGAAAATTTATGTCGGATAATTTATTATACGATAAATCTAATCTTTCTAATTGTTTAAGAACTTTTAAAGCTTCTCCGGGTACGGTTTCCAATTTATTATTTGGAAGGCCCAAAGCTTGAACGCTACCGGACAATTGGCTAAAAGCACGTTTCGATACGTTTTTCAATTCACCCGACGTTAAAACCAAACCGTGCAAAGGTACTCCCTGTAAAATAGGTTCCGACAAATGGGTCACATTTCGAAGGGTGCAATCTAAAAGGGATACGGATTCGTCGGGATTCGTCAAAGTTAATAATTTGTTTCTGATTTGTTTTAAAAGTATTAAATCCGTGCAACATCTAAGAGTTTGTGGAAAATCGCATAAGCATGAAATTTTCGTGTCGTTAAATTCCGGACATTTCCATTGAGAGCCTTCGGAAACAGAATTTATAAGGCCTCCCATTAAAACCAAACGAAGCAGAACTGCGAATGGCATTTTGAAAAAAAAAAAAAAAAAAAGAAACCTTGAACAATATCTGATTCGTACAATAAACTCTTTTGCATATATTACAAAAAAAAAATTCACAACACACAAACATTTGTTTGTTTGTTTGTTTGTTGTTGTTGGATTTTGATCTCTTAATATTTAAAGAGAGAGAGAGAGAGATAGTAATAGGGAAAATAATTTATCTTAAATAATTCTACTTTATATAACAAGTTTTTTTTTTTTTTTTTTTTTTTAATAAAATCATAGTTCCCTAAAATGGTTAAAACGTGTCATTAAATAATATAATAAAAAAATAAATACGCAAACAAAAATAGAAATAATTCATTCGATAGCTGTAAAATAAAAAAAATTTGAAAATGTTATGAAAAGGCTAAAAAACTGGTCGAGGCGCGGCAAAACCTGAAAATTATTCGTCGTTTCCTTTCAAATATTAAAGAAAGCATTCTCGGATTGTGTGTGTGTGTGTGGGCGCCATTCTGTGGCACCTACGTTGTTGAGATACGAGTAAATTATTAAAATCGATGTAGGTTGTTGTGGTTGTGGTTGTTGTTGTTGTTGTTTAAGAGGTTAGACTTACGTTAAAACTTTTTACATAAAAAAATTTTATTTATTAAAAAGTGATTTTCCTTAAACGAAAGGAAAACATTAAAAAATTAACTGACTACGTAAATCAAACCAATTTCTTTTCTTTTTTTTATCATAAACTATAAAAATTCGCTGCGTAATAATAATAATAATAATAATTTTTATCGATTGTTTTTCTTCAACGAGACAAAAAAGAAACAATGAGAAAGTATTATAAACTTTCGGTAAATAACAATCGGTAATGAAATTTCCACATGAATATATTTTCCATTGTTTATTCTATTATAGAGAAAACTATAATAATAATAATAATAATAATAATGTATGCAGATTTATTATAAACTTATTCTATTATTATTTTGACGTGGTTAAGTTTAAAAATTCATATCAATACCACCACCATTACAACCGACACAAATTTAAAATCCATTACAATTAAGGCTTATCATTGTTTTACCACAATCGACATAATACTTATTTAAATAAAAAAAAAAAAAAACTTTCTAAACTTTTACAAATTTATTCATTTATTTATTTAAATTGAAATTTAATTTATAAATAATTTAATCCGTTATCAGACTGTGAAATAAAAAGGAAATTTAACGTTAACAAATAAAAAATCTCATTTTTAACTATGCGTAAAAAAATAAAATAAAAATTATTATTATTATTTAAAAATGATGAAATGCGTTTCTTATCCGGGTGGGAGGGGAGGGGTGGAGGGAGGGAGGGAGGGAAACAATTAAACATGACTACTCTACTAATTGTTTTTTATGTATTTTGACCGTGAAAATTTTTTTTTCCCCTCCTATTGGAGATATTGATTTATTTTTTAATAAATCGTTTTAATCGGATCGATAAAATGATGACAGATTGACGTGTATTTGAGTTTATCGATTTAATAATATCAGAGAGAAAATGCAGCAGACATTTTTAATAGTAATTAATTTCTCGTTTGATTTTTTCTTTTTTTTTTTTTTTTGTAATTTTTTCGCACGGTTTTTACTTCTTTTTTTTAAAGTTAGTTTTTGTTTCGTTTCGTTTTGATTTTAATGAATGAATGAATGAATGAATGAATGAATAATAATAATGATAATAATAATAATAATAATAATAATAATGATAATAATAATAGTAATAATAATAATCGCACTATGTGTGACGGCCCACATTCTTCGGAAAATTTTATCACCAACGAAATTCGAGCATTTATCCCTAAGGAATCCTATCGGGTAGAAACCTGGAATAAATGCTTAAAAACCCCGACAAATAAGAACCTTGTCGTGTTTAAGAGTGACCATAATAATAATAATAATGATAATGATAATAATAAATAAGTTTAATTTTTTTTTCACTTATTTGCGTTACGTCAAAATTTATTCGTTTACGGATTTATCGATTTAATTAAAAATAAAAATTCGTGCGTGGGTTTAATTTAATTAATTAATTTATTTAATAATAATAATAATAATAAAATTAATTACACAAGTAGCTTACATGCATTAATAATATTATTATTAGTAATTAGTTATTAATTTTAGTAGTTATTAGTTATTAATTGCATAAATTTTAAAAAATTTCCAACTTTAAAATAAAAAATTAAGAGAAAAAAAGGCGGGAAAATTAAATGGGGAAAAAAAAATCAATTAATTATTACGTAATACTTAATAATAATAAAATAATTATCGAACTGTTAACGGTTAATAAATTTTATTGGTTTTGGTTTTGGTTTTATGATAACGAATGTCCATTTTAAGTAATTACGATAGTAGAAAAAAATTAATTATTTTTTTTATTACCACGGTAATAATTCACGTATTTGACAATGACGTAAGATAAAATATCTAAATAATTATTTTGAAAGGAATAAAGAACTCGTTTCCGATTAATCTTAACATAAATTGATTAATTATAGAATTGTAAATTACATAAAAAAATGATAAATCGAATGAAAGATTAATGACAATAGAAAAATTAAAACTTTTACTTAAAACTTTCTTTTTATCTCCTCGCGGTAAAAGGGTTTAAATTTGTGATGATAATAATAATAATTTATTATAACTTATCATTAAATTATAGATTTTAATCTATTTAAATTTAAAAAACAAACGCGGAAAAAAAAAATTCAAATAGTATTGGGTTAATTTTTTTTTTTGGTCCTTTGTGATGCTGATTAAAAAACAAACGTAAAAGGAATCTCGCTGTCATATTTAATCTCTTTCAAGGGCAATAAAAATGTATTTACTTTCATTTCTATAATAAATTTTTTTTGAAAATTTACTTCCGTTAGTTTATTATTATTATTATTTTCGTGAAGTTTTTAATTATTTAAATAATGGTAATTCAATTTTTTGTTTAAATAATTGTTAATTAATAACTTTATTATTATTAAAATCAAATAAAGTATTTTTCGAATTAGTTTTTTTTTTTAATTAATAATAATAATGATATTAATGTCGAGATGAATGTCGTCATCATCGTCGTCGGCGGCATTTTTAAAAAGAAGCATTCTTCATGAGAAAAAAAAAAAAATTAATTAATTAATTGAATTTTATTTATTTATTTTTGTAAAATGGAATTCGAGTATTATGTAGTCCGAAGTTTTTTTTGTATAAGATCCATTGCGTGTGTGGCACATATGCTAAATATACAGTAACGGAGTAATAATAATGATAATAATTATTATTATTAGTTAAAGAAAAAAAAAATTAACGCCCCTTTTTTTATACGTCAAATTATTTTTTATTCGGGTTAACGTCTTTTTAAAAAGAATAATTTTTTTTTTTTTTTTTTTTCTGGCGTTAATAAAGTCTAAATGACTATGAAATAAAAGAGGGAAAGAGAGAGAGAAATAAAAAGAGAGAGAGAGATTTCAATTGTTTTAAATATTTTAATATCAGATGGTAAAAATATACACAAAGAGGGAGACGAGCTAAAGTCATATAGAAAAAAAAATCGATCGATCGAATCTCTAAAAAATTTATCCCTCGAAATAATAATAATAATAATAATAATAATAATAATAATAAAAGTAAAACGTATAAAAATTTATATTTGTTTAAAAAAAAAGAAAAAGAAAAATGGCGTCAAAACGAGTGTTAAATTTTATGTTTATGTAAAAAGAAGGTTGAAGAAACATAAGAAGTAGCCATTTTTTTTATGTTTGATTCTATCAAACATAAAAAATATCATATTGAACGTAGTGAGACTTGGCGCCATAAAATAATTTTTATCTTTTTAATTTGAAACGACCACGCAAAATTTAAATTTCACGTTTGAATTATGAAAAAAAAAAAAAATTACAATATGGCGACTACTACGTAACATTTAAAAAAAAATAATAATAAAATAATAAAAAATATTAATTGAAAAAAAATAAATAAAAAAATAAACTTTATTGCGAGTTTTCCCCTCTCTCTCTTTCTCTCTCTTTCTTTCTCAATAACTTTTTTGATTAAAGTTTTCTTCTTTAATAATAATAATAATAATAAAATTTAATTTAATTTAATTTAAATCGTCGTAACGTTATTAAAAAAAAAAAAAAAAAAAAATTTTTTTGTTGTTGTCGATTTATTAAAATAAAAAAAGGTTTAATTTATTAATGGGGAAAAAATAGTATCATTATTATTATTATTTGCTTTATTTCAATAATTAAGGTAAATAATTATAATAAATTAGTACCTTGTTCACTTCGTAAAATTCAGGCTCATGGTATAGATCACCTGGAAATGAAAAAAAAAAAAAATCAATATTTTTATTTATATTTACAAAGTCGTATATTATTTAAATTAATATTATTATTATTATTATTATTATTACAGTTTATTTGTTTAAACAAAAAATAACAGGAATAAATTTACATTTAAAAAAAAAAAACAAATAATAATAATATTTTATTATCGTTTTACCACAAAAGTTTTTTTTCTTTTTTTTTCTTCTGTTCGTTTTTTTTTCCAATATTATTATTATTATTATTATTATTATTAGCGAAACCTGATTTTAATATTTAAGTTTTTTCTTTATATTTTTTTTTAGTGTATCGTAAACGTCATTTTTTTAAATAAAAAATAATTTTTGTTACCTTTTTTCAAATTTTTTTCCCCCCTCATTCGATAGGTTAGTAATAAATTATAAAAAAATAAATATTTATTTGGGTAATAAACCGTTTTTTTTTTTTTAAATCAATAAGAAATATTATTATTATTATTATTATTATCATTATTATTATCCTTACGAAGAATATTTAAAAAAAAAAAAAAAACCGAAACAAAACGAAAAAAAAATGGAAAATTGTAGTAGAGTCTTTAATTAACAGTTCGTTTTTAAAATAATTTTTTTATTACCCCCTTTAAAAATTCCCGTAATTATTATTATTATTATTATTTAAAAAAATGGGGGGAAAAATCGTGCGTGTTGTTCGTATATAATTTGTTACATGTTGATTATACAAAAAAAAAAAAAAAAAAAATGATTTTTCTGTTGTTGGTGTTGTTGCTGTTGTTGTTGTGAGGGTAATAGTTTGTGAGGGATATGACCGAGGGGGGTAGGAGTGGGGGTGAATGAATGGGGAGGTGGTAAAATAAACTTTTGTAATTTTTTTTTATCACCTTTACAAACGCAATTTGATTTATTACCTGAGTTAATAATATTAATAATGGAACACGGATCGGTGTGAGTGCCTAAGCATGTGTGCGTGTTTGTGTATGTGATATAGTTATTATTATTATTATTATTATTTGTGACAAAAATACGATATTAGTTACTAATAAATATGGGAGAGAATGTTATTCGATCAATTATACGTTAAAATTATATATACATATATATTTAAGAGAAAGATTAAAAAAAAAAAGAAAAAAAAAATTTGGCATTTGTGTGGGTAGTTTTCGAACAAATCAAGGATAAAAACTTAAAAGGGCGGATTCGGAAAAAAAAAATTTGCATTAAGTGGGGTCGTGCGTTAGTGCGTACGTGCGTGTACATACGCACGCATATACGTGTAACCGTTGTTAATGATTATTTCGACATTAAAGCAGAAGATACACCGATACGAAATAATAAAACAAAGACAAAAACAAAAAACATTGCGTGGGTTTTTATATTCAAAGTTGCATGTTTTGTTTTTTTTTTTTAGTTTTGAGGTTTGGTTTTTTGCGGTGGTGGTAATGGTGGGGGGATTTTACCAACTTGATGGTAACCCAACATACTACCAACTTAAACATATTTATTGTTTTTACCTGAATATTATTATTATTTTTTTTTCTCTCGAGTTTTTATTTTTCGATGATGAGAAAATTTCGAAAAAAATTTATTTTTATAACACCTTCGATTAAAAACAATCATTATTATCATTATCATTATCATTATTATTATTATTATTATTATTATTATTATTATTATTATTATTATTATTATTATTAGTGACGTAATAAAAAAAAAAAGAAAAATTTTTAATGTCAATTGTTAATAAATTAACCGTCGAAATAATTTTTTTTAAAACACACACACACACACACATCGTGTGGTTTTTCATTTTTTTTGTGATCGCATCTACACAATATGGAACGCACGCACGCACACACGCACACGCACACGCACACACACAAAATGTCATTTTAAGTATTATTAACTATTAATAAAAGTCGATTCGTTTTTTTTTTCTTTAAATTAAGAATTATGGTTTCATCGTGAAATCACACATGAATCTGAACTTATGACTTTTATGAAACCATGTTAAAGATATTTAATAATAATAATAATAATTTATTGTTATATATATTTTTTGAGACGACGATCATGATGTCATCCCACGTAAGGTTTCAAATTCAAAAAAAAATTAATGTACGTAAATGCTTTCTAAATCATCATCATCATTATAAAGAATTTTCTTTTTAAATGGAAAAAATTGGAATCTTAGGGATTTTTTAAATGGCGTTGAAATTTTTTTTTTTTTTTAATCGTAATTTTTCAAATTTGAAAGCCTAAAGTAATGTTAAAATTTATTTCGGGCGTGTATTTTTTTAATAATAATGATAATAATAATAATAAATTTTTTTAATAAATGCGCAGCCATGATTTTAAATTTTTTTTGTTATTAAAAAGTTCCAACGACTTTTTTCAAATTGTTTATGATTTTAAATTTTTCGTGACATATATGACGATTATATTTTAATTATTATTATCATCGTGGATTTAATTTTAACGATAATAATAATAATAATAATAATAATAATGATTCGGGTCAATTAATAATTTTTTTTTTAAACGAAAAAGTTTTCACGGTTTATTTATTTAAATAAAAGAAAAAAATTTAAGAGAGTATACACGTTACGAATGATAATATATATTATTATAATAATGATGATTATTATTTAAAAGTAAATAATAATAATAATAATATCGTTGACCGAAAAAAAAAATAAAAAATAAATTTTAACGTTTATGAGAGTT
>NW_002987753.1:23328-26861 GCF_000006295.1 Pediculus humanus corporis | reverse complement strand
ACAAACACAAACGCGACCGCGTTCGAGTGTTTATTTTTTATATGGACAGAAATTTTTTTTTCATTAGTTTCATTTATTATTTAAAAAAAAAAAAACTTTTATTGATAATAATGATAATAATAATAATTATTAAAAAAATTACCTTCGAGTTATTGTTTTAAAAAAAAAATTTCAAAATCGATTTTAAAAAAAAAATTATCAAAGTTACGCGCGAGAAATGTTGAAATAAATGAAAGTTAATATAATACCTGATTTTTGAGGACGAGTTTTTTTTTAAAAATATAATTAAATCCCACGTGCCTGATTTAAATTTTTGTGTGTCGTTTCCCCCTTACCCTCCCCACTCCCTCCCCGCATTTTTTACGACAGAACCCAAAGGGGACAAAAAAAAAATTTTTTTTTATTACTTCTGCAAAAAAAAATTAAATAACCGTTCGTTCGAGTAAATTTTTTTTTTTTAAATGAAAATAATAATAACCTTATTAAAATAATGATAATAATAATAATTAATAATATTTTCATGTAATTTAAAAATAAAATAAAAATCGATAATAATAAATTGTTAATTTGTTAATAATAATCCATTTACGGTAACGTTTAATGATGGATACGAGTTTCGAATACGAATTTATTTGTTATTTTATTTCAACCAAATATAGTAACTGAAATTTATTTTTATTTTTTTATTTTTAAAAATATTATTATTATTATTCTGAGTACGTGTGTACGTGCGTGTGTGCGTACGTGCGTGGGGATGCGTTCGTTCGTTCCTACAAACGTTAAAATTTACGCGAAGAGAAAAATACAAAAATTTTTTTTTTTTATCGAAAATTAATTTCGATTTGGTTGTATTTATTTATAAATAAACTTTGTCTCGTGCCACGTAATTAATTTTTTTTTTAAATAACGACAAACGGAATCATTATCGTATGACAAACAACAAACAACGTGATTGTTTTTATTTTCTCTAATTTAAAAAAAAAAAAAATTTGTTTTATGATTTAACTTTCGATTATTATTAAAATTAATGAAAAAATTTTGATTCGAAAATTTTTATTATACTTATAATAATTATATGCAAATTATTATTATTATTTTCTGGTACAAAATACCTTAATTTAAAAAAAAACAAGATGGAGGTATTAATATGATAATGATTAATTATCCTAAGGCTCTAAATATTTATATAAAAGTAATTAATTATAATAATAATTTGTAATAAATTCGTTTTAAAAAATTTGATGGTTATTATTATTATTATTATTATTATTATTATTTTCCCCATTAAAATATTTTAATTAAAAAGTATATATATATATATATAGGTGCCGCGTTAAAAATACCGCCCCGCCCCGCCCCCACTCGAAAAAAAATGGTCGAAACAAATAATTTTTTTTAGTTTTTTTTTTCTTATGTGTTTTTTTTTTGTTGTTGTTGCAAACAAACTCAAAGGTGGTCTTCGTTCGTTTGTTTGTTCTTTCGAACAAACATAAAAAAAAAAAATTTTTTTTAACGATAATAATAATAATAATAATAATAATAATAATTTAAAAGTTTAAAAGGGTATTGATCGTACTATAATGATTGACGATAATTAAATATTATTCATTTGTTTTTGTTTTTTTTTTTTTTTTTTTAATATTATCGAAATTTATTTAAGTTATTTATTTATTTATTTCGGACATTATTAACTTTTATCGTGAGAAAATTAAATCGATCTATGAAAATTATATTAAAAAAAAAAAAAGATATTAAACGTGAAAACATAAAAAATTTTACGATTTTTCTTTCTCTCTTTCTCGTATTTTTTTTATTTACACGACTTGGGTTTAAATAAATATAGAAAAAAAAAATTGACGTAACGAAGTTAAAATAAAACAACTGTTTGTTTGTTTGTTTGTTTGTCTGTTTGTTTAAAAAACAAAATTTATTATTTTTAGAAAATTTTTTTTTAAAAAGAAAATTGGGTTTTCGATTATGAATTTCATAAAACATTTTCTTTTTTTTTAAATTTTTATTTCGTCGTAATTAATTATTATTATTATTATTTGACGAAGGGGTTTTCTCGATCGAATGATTTAAATAGAGAAAATTTATTTAAATTTAAAAAAAATTGGCGCCTAATGGTAATAATAATAATAACATCCGGTTTTATCTGACCGTATTGTATTAATTAATTTTTCTATTAGCATTATTACACGAATGGTTTCTCATCAATCAAAATTTTTTTTTCTAAATTTACCGATTTCCCCATTCATAACGAATAGTTACACTCATTCATCTTATATTCAAAAAAAAAAAAGAAAATTCCATTTCATTTGAATTTGAATAACTAATAATAATAAAGGAAAGGAAGGAAGGAAAGGAAAAGGGGGGGAAAATTTTATTTATTTATTTATTATTGTAATATTTTGATTTTAAAAAGGACGGAAATGCGTTTACAGGTATACCAACCCTCCCCCCATTCGTTAATAAAAAAAAAAAATTCCGTTGGCAATAAAAAAAACATTGAAAATCTATTGCGAGAATGATGACTATGACGATGACGACGATGATGATGATGATGATGATGATGATGATGATGATGATGATGATGAAACGAGGATTAAATGTTTGTTTGTGTTTGTACATGGTTTGTGACCGTTTGTAAAATTTTACCTGAATTATTTTTTTTTTTCTTTGTCGGAATTTATTTTTAAAAAAAAATGTATTTAGTTGGTTGGGTACGGTACAAGGGTTTGAAAACCGGAAGGAAATCGTTATGCATTCATTCATTCATTCATTCATTCATTGTTTGAATGGTTGAGTTAATTGATTTTTCTTTTCGAACAGGTATTTCACAGAATCATTTTCTATCTCTCTCTTTCGCATTGATATTTTTTTTTTTTTTTTTAAATAAAAAGTGTAATAATTTTAAATTAGTATTAAAGTTCACGAACGAACGTTTACGAAAACGCTTATTATTATTATTATTTATTTTCACTTTTACGATAATAATAATAATAATAATGAACGTTTCGTAAATAATTTATTTTAAATAAGGTTAAAAAAATATTATCAGACCTGGTTTGTTGTTTGTCTGTTTGTTTTCGTAATAAAACTATTGACATAATGAAATGCAATTAGTGTGATAACAGTTATTCGTATTTTAAAAAAAAATTTTTTTTTTTAATTGGAGAAAAAAAGCCGCGAGAAATAATGATATAATAATAATAATAAATAATATATAATAATAATAATAATAATAATAATAAATATTTAAATTACGTATTGAATAACCGGAAATTTATTTAAGCCGGGAGGAAAAAGAGGAGGAAGAGGAGGAGGAAAAAAAGAGGCTGTGAAATCGATCAAAATATTATATATATATTAAAAATTATTATTAATGTCGTAAAAAATCGATCGATACGATTTAACAATGAATCGATAGTTTAAAATTCATCCCACGTGATTGGAATTCTAGAAATTTCCCTTACGTATCGAGACATGACACATTTAAATTTAAAAAAATTTTTTCTGAGAAAGAAAAAAAA
>NW_002987753.1:22011-23048 GCF_000006295.1 Pediculus humanus corporis | reverse complement strand
CTCGATTTATAATTTTGACAACGTTTCGTCATTTAAATAACGATCGATAAAATTAGGCAGAAAAAACAAACAAAGTTTTTCCAATCAAAATAAAAATAAAAATTCTTTTTTTTTTTTTTTTAATTGAAAAAAATGATAAAAAAATTCCTTACAAAGTCAATAATGATAATAAAACATGGCGACTAGTTAGTTATTGACACATAAAAAAAAAAAAACCTGATGTTAATAAACAACAACAAAAACTCATTTTATCAAACAACCGGAAAAAAAAAGAAAAAAAAATCTTGTTAAAAATTCGTTCGGGGTAAATTTTTAAATTGAAAAGAAAAAAAAGGGTTAAGACAATAACCCACCCCTCCCCTCCCTTCATTTCTTCCCTTATTTTAATTACATTTTATTTTAATACAAAACTCATTTTTTAATTAATTGAAAAATAAAAAAAAAATAACAATAGCACTTAAAGTTATGGAGAAAAAAAAACAAAAACAAAACAAAGAGAGGAACTTATAGTAATAATAATGATAATAATAATAATAATTGCACGCCTACAAGGTTAAAAAAAAAAAAAAAAAAAAAAAAAAAAAAAAACATCTTCCCTCATTCAATTTCATTTTTACATTTTTATTTTAATGAATTCAGGTACGCGTAGGCGAATGAAAATAAAAAATAAAGAATAAACCTTAGACCTTTTTTGATCTTTGTAAAGAGAGAGAGAGAGAGAGAGAGGGGGGGGGAGAGAGAGGGGGTTAATTTCATCAATTTACAAAAAAAAAATTTTTTTGGAATGTTAATTTTTTGCACACAATCAAATTTTTTTTTTTTAATGGCACAATTTTAGAAAACGTTAGTATAATATTAAAAGTAAAATAATAACTATTATATAAAAATTTGAATTTAATATAAAACTATTAATTAATTGAATAGAATTAAAATATAAACTATTTTTGATTTTTAGAATCAGACCAACAACTTTGTCCGACAGGCGTGGGCTTTAAATAATCAAAATATATCATGTATGAAAAAGAGCACATAAACAC
>NW_002987753.1:0-21991 GCF_000006295.1 Pediculus humanus corporis | reverse complement strand
TTTATTTAATTATGTAAACTTAAAAGTTTAATAATAATAATAATAATAATAATAATAATAATAATAAAAATAAAACAAACAAAATTTCACTGTTTTTTTTTTAAATATTTAAATATAAAATAAATTAAAGATTATTATTATTATTATTTATTTATTTATCGAAATGCTGGAGAGAGAAAAAAATAACAATAAAAAAAAAAAATTTAAATAATTTATAAAGTGTACGAAATCATCTGGAAATATTTTAATAATAATAATAATAATGATAATGATAATAAAAATTTCAGAAGTAAGTTAAAAAAATTTATTTATTTATTTAAACAATTTTTATTGTTATTTAAATTTTTTTTTCTCAAAACGATTATTTATTTATTCCTGAAATGAGTATTGAAAATTATTATTATTATTAAGGTGATTTTTGAGTGTTCGGGCTAAAATAATAATAATAATAATAATAATAATGAACGAGTTTGACATTTAAAAGACGAAAAAAATTTTTTAATTAAAAAATTATAAAACTTTTTATAACGAATTTTACATTCAAAAAAAGAAAAAATGAATTTGTTCATTCAATCATTCATTCATTCATTCATTCCACATCAGTACATAAAAAAAAAAATTTCTTAAAAGGTACAGAAAGGTCAAAAAAAAAAAAATTTTAAACCTACGACAAAATTTAAAAAAAAAAAAAAAATATTTTGTTCCTACACAAAATAAAATCGATAAATCAATAAATAAATCGATAGAATAATAATAATAATAATAATAATAATAATAATAATAATAATAATAATTTTTGCCCTCGTTACGTTTGTAGTTTAAAAAAAAATTCTTATCTATCGATCAATCAATCAATCAATCAATCAATCGTAGATAATTTTTTATTTATTTATTTAATAATAACACGTGAATCACACGACGACGATGATAATAATAAATTTTTTTCCTTTTTTTTACTGTGAGCGAGTAAATAATAATTAACGAAATGTTCATTAATAAATATTATTTCAAAACCCCCCCTTATCCCCCTGACTACCCCCACCTCGTTCCCTTCCACTCTCCTCCTCCTCCTCCACCTCCTTTTTCCAACCTACTTGTTATTGTTATTCGGTTAGAAAAACCCATTAACGGCTTCCTCATATAATAATAATTAAATTTTTTTTTCTTTTACTCTCTCGTTGCATTATTATTATTATTATTATTATTATTATTATTAGTTTTACGACGATAATAAATCCGATGTGACCGTGAAAAATAATTTTTCCTTACCGAAAAGAAATGAAAAGAAAAGAAAATTGTAAAAAGTTCGCATGAAACTTCATTTATTTCATAACAATTATACGGGTATAAAATTAATACACTTTTAATAATTCATTATTATTATTATTATCATTACGAAATTTTTTTTTTTTTTTTTGACTTTCTTAATTTACAATAACACTTAAGAAAAAAAAACGTTATGCAATTATTATTATTATTATTATTATTATTATTAGTTAATGTTATTTTAATTACGTTGTTTAAAAAAAAAAAATTTTTTTATTATATTTCGTAGGTTATGTGAAAATATTTAAAATTTAAAAGGAAAATCAGTTTTATTGTTTTGTTATTATCATTTAACGATAAATCGTTAACGATATATTAATAATAATAATAATAATAATAACAATAACAATAACGGATCTATTATTTATAGTTAAATTTATTTATTTAGTTAAAGGTCGTTTTTTTTTTTTAAATTAATAGAAAAATTTTAAAAATTTATATATCTTACACACGATACGCCCAAACCGTGTCCGTTTTAATAGGAATTTCAATAATAATAATAATAATAATAGCAACAATAATAATAATAATATTAATATAACAAAAGAAAAAGGAATGTTTTATTATTATTATTACTATTATTATTACTATTATTATTACTATTATTATTATATAGTTAGTTTCAACGTTTAAAAGAATATCGTTTCTTATATCGCTTTCGCGGATTAGCTTTTAATAAAAAATTATTATTATTATTATTATTAATATAATTACCTCGTTAAATATTTCGGTATCCATTAAATATAAAATTTTTTATACAAAAAAAAAAAAATTTAAAAAACATTTTTTAATTATTTTTAAAAATGTTTATTTTAAATAATATAATAATTTATATATTCTCCTTTTAATTAATTAAATTATTATATGGAAAATTTAAAAGAAAAAATGTTTACTATCGTTTAAATATATAAAAAAACAAACAAAATGATAACACAACAACAACAACAACACCGGGTAAATAAAAAAAAAAAAAAATAATGATGATGATGTTGACTGAATGAAGTCTAGTCTCGAACTAAAGAGAAAAAAAGAAAAAAAATTTCAAAGTCTCCAGAACTTTTTATGAATGAACGTGTATGATTAGTAGGGAAGGAACTTAGGTTGTGATAGTTTATAAAAAACTGGTTTTGTTTTGATTGTAAATAGGAAAAAAATTAATTATAATAAACTTTTTTTTTTTTTCGGGGAGGCGGAGGGGGGGGGGAAAGGGATTTTTGATAAGAAATTTATTTTTTAATTTATACCTGTAAACGTATCACACGTGATAAAAATTTAAAAAAAAAATTTATTTTATTAAAAATCGTTTATGATTATTAATTAATTATTATAATAATATTGATTTTTTTTTTTTTTTTAATTTTTAAATATTTTCACGTGGGTTTTATTATTATTATTATTTTTTTAACGAGTTTTTTTCGTTTTGTTTATATTAAAATTTGTTTTTTTTTTTTTTTTTTAAAAAGTGATAACATAAATTTTTTAAATGATAATAATAACAACAAAATAATCCTTAAGTATACATGTATATTCATTCATAATTTTTTTAGGTTTTTTACTATTATTATTATTATTTTAATGAAAAAAAAATATTTATTCGGTTGAAATTAAGGTACGATTAGTAAATTAATTTCGTATCACGTTTATTTCTCGTCTTTTATTTTATTTTATTTTTTAATATATAAATAATTTTTTTTTTTTTTTTTGGGCGAGGCTCTTTACCTTTTTTTTTTTTTTACGTTGTTGAAAATGTTTTTTTTTTTTTTGTGAATAAATTTTAAAATGGAGATTTATTCTATTGGGTTGTCCTCCTCGGTGCCGAATTTTAGCCTTAAGGTTATTTTTTTCGTTAAACATCTTCCTACATTTTAAACGTGGGCGAGAATGGACGTTCTCGAATCCTCCTTTTAGTATATGCGTGTACGTACGAATTTTATTATAGGATTTATATAATTACGACTGTCACTTCGATAATTTTTCTAGAATGTTCGAAAATATCGTTTCCGATCGTACGAAAAAAAAAAAATCACTGGGCGTACTTTTTTTTTTTTTTCAATAAATTTATAAAAAAAAAAAAAAATTTCTATTAATTTTAATTAGAGAGAGTGGGAAAAAAACAGCAAATTATTTCCGATACAGGAGTGTATGTAAAATTGCCTAAGTTTAATTTTTAAGGAGTTAAAATTAATTAATTATTTCTTTTTGGTTTGTTATTAATTGAAATAAAAAATTCACGTGATTTTTCCCAATTTCAGAAATGTAAGGGCTTTGGTTTTGATAAATAATCAACAATAAAAAATTTCATTCAAAAAAATTTTTTTTTAAAAATATAAATAAATAATTGTAAGTTTATTTAAAAAAAACTTTATTTAACAAATATCATAGTTACATAATAATTATTATAATTATTAATATTATTAATTAAACTTATTAAGCAATTCGTTCGTTATTTCGTATAAAACCATAAATAATTCTTTGGACTATTATTAAAATTATTTTTAATAGTACAAATAATAATAATAAAATTACATATTACAGTTTTTTTTTTTTTTTAAATAGTGAAATTTTTAAAAAGAATAAAAATTTGATATTATTTCATTCGTATAATAATAATAAATTAAAAAAAAGATGTTCTAATATTCGAGTAAATAATTTTGCCATTTTTTTTTTTAAAATCTATTTATTTTATTTACATTTATAAGTTTAAAAAAAATTTAAGCGATTGTCAAAATCTTTTATAATAAGATAAATAAAATAATAAAATAATTGTTGCAAAATATTATTTTTGTCACTTACAGTAAATAAATTTGGCAAAATTATTATTTTTTTTCTCTTTTACATTAGAATACTTTTAATGATTTTTATTCTTTTAAAAAAGAAACACATATAAATCATCTTCCTTCATCTTCTTTAGTCAAAAATAATCATCCATTTTTGTACTTGATTCTCATACACAACTGTCGTTTCCTTATTTAATCATTTCTCAATTCGAAACGAATAATAAAAAACAAAATATGTTCATACTGTAAATATAAGTGTACAAATGTTTATGTGCATCAATAAATATATATTATGTTCCCTGTGAAAGACAGTACGACCTCCTCCATGACCAATTACAAATAAACCAATCTAAATTAATTAATTATTGTCTTAAATTAAAATATTTTTAATTAAAATATTTAAATATAATTATTTACGTATTATTTTTATCGATTTCAGTTGCTGATGAATCGACTAGTTTTTTTAATTCTTCGTCTGGATTCTCTGATTTCGTTCTTATGCATCTCCCTCGGTAACAAATTTCTGTTTCGTGAGAGATTTTTGTCGTAGTTGATGTTTTGACTTGTTTCGAAGTTTTTGATTGGCTGACGGGTTTCGTGGCATTAGATGAATCATCCGTTGTTTCGAGATTCGTTGTCGTCGATTCGTCTGAGGTAAGTTCAAACGTTTTATTTTCAGTCTTATCTGTTTCATCATCGTTGTTGTCGGTTTTTTCTACACTTGGTTCCGTTGATAATTTATAATTTTCATTACTAACAATTGGTGAAACGAAAAGGTCGCTTTGTTTTTCAGCTCCCGGTGCGGAAAAGCTTGATGTGTTTTCAATGATTTCAGCAGTGATGTTTCGTACATGATCTTTGTTTTTGGTGCCAGTGAATTTTTCGGTTTCATCGAATCTAAAACTGCCTTTAGCAAATCTAAATAAATCTGGTTGAGTTTCTAAATTGTATGTTTCTGTTGATTCTGGTGTGATTGCTGTACTTGTTTCTGTTTCAGATTGTGAGGTTTTTTCTGGGAATGTCGTGTCAAAAAGTGTTGTCAAAATACTAATTGCTTTAGTAACATCATTGTTAGTTGATGGTGAACTTGTTGTCAAATACTCTTCGTTATTTTCTAATTCTGTTGACCATTCTAAATCTTTTGTAGTTTCAAATTCTGTTCCTGTTTCAGTTTTGGATGTTTCCAGTTTGGTAGTAGCTGTTTCAAAGTCTGCTCCTGTTTCAGATTTTGTTGTTTCTAACTTAGTAGTGTCTGTTTCAAAACCTGTTCCTGTTTCAGTTTTGGCTGTTTCTAATTTAGTAGTAGCAGTTTCAAAATCTGCTCCTGTTTCAGATTTTGTTGTTTCTAATTTAGTGGTATCAGTTTTAAATTCTGTTCCTATTTCAGTTGTATCTAATTTAGTGGTACCAGTTTTAAATTCTGTTGTTCCTGTTTCAGTGGTTTCCAATTTAGTGGTGCCTGTTTTAAGATCTGTTCCTGTTTCAGTTGTACCTAATTTAGTGGTGCCTGTTTTAAAATCTGTTGTTCCTGTTTCAGTTGTATCTAATTTGGTAGTATCCGTTTCAAATTCTGTTCCTGTTTCAGTTTCACTGGTTTCTAATTTAGTAGTATCAGTTTCAAATTTTTGAGTTGTTTTCAATTCTTTTTCTGTAGATGTTTCAAGAATTTCCGTCGTAGATTCATATTTAATTTCATTTGTAGTTAATTTTTCAGTTGAAGCAGTTAAAGTTTGATAATCTACAGACTGAGTTTTTTCACCTTCAGTTGATTGACTTTCTGTTTTTTGTGACGTAGAATATCGGTTTCTAAAAAACTGAGTAAAGCCTCCTTCTCTGTTTTTATTTCTGGAATACTTTCTGTAATCTAAATTATTAGTTTTGCTTTTACTTATTGAACTACTTCTGGTTCCGCTGTAAGATTTATCATCTTCACTGTTTTCTTTTGCATTCGAATCCGATGAATTGTACCTTCCGAACTTATACCTATTTAATCTACTTCTTTTTTCTTGCTGTTCCGAAAAAGATTGACCATTACCAGAAATTGATTCTTTTGTTCGAACGTAACCAGAATTTTGAGCTCTTTGGAATAACGGTCTTATTCCCTGATAAGATTTTGGCCTGTAAGGAAACTTTTCGTCTGATGTTTTCACAGAGCTAACTTCCAATGGTTCGCTAGAATGTTCTTCAATTAATTCTTTGGGTGCTTCCGAAGGCACTGGATATAATTTTGTTATGGCTTGTTCTAAGGTGGCAAATATTGATTTAGTTAAATATTCACCTTCGGCTGCTTTCGTCGTTTGTGGTATCTCAGTATTTGATTCGAATATTTCAGTGTTCGATTCAGGAAGTTGAATTAGTGATTCGGTACTGTGAGTTTCCAGCGTATCGGTTGTTGCGAAAACGGTTTTCGTTTGAAAAGTTTCAGATTTTTCTTCCGGCTGTACTGTAGGTTGTTCTGTTGTGACTTCAACGAATGGCACAGTTTTAGGAACTTCACTTTCTTTTGTGTGATCCACTACCGTGAGCTGAGTAAATTGAACTTCCGATAGAGGGGTATCTTTTACAGGTTCAGGTTTTTGTATCTCCGCAGGTGTAGTTTCGTGAAATTCCGGTTGTTCGGTTTTTAATATTTCTGTTTCTAAAGCGTCTTCAGTTTGTGCTTTTATTTTATTTTTCTTTGTATATCTGACTAATGATGGTTTTTGCCTTGTGGTATTGAATCTTTTACCATGATCAAAATTTTTAATAACTGTAGTTTTCGGCGAAGAATATGTTTCCAAATTTTCTTCTCTTGTTTCTTTTATTACGGGTTCGAAAGATTGTGGAATGCTCACGGGTTTTTCCTCTTCTTCTTTACGGGTAATAGGCTTTTTCACGAGTTTTCGTATGTAGCCTCTAAATTTGGTTCTTTGCCTTTTACCGTTAGATGTTTCACCCGCAGGTTTATCATTCAGATCCGGTATAAAAATTTCTTGACCATTCCTATAGTAAATTTTTGGAACGTCATCTAATATCGTGTCGGTTTCTTGATTTTCCAAAGAACCTCCGTAAAATTGTTCATTATCCGTACGCAAGTATTTGCTTACTACTTCCTGATTGGTTTCGCTTTTTATTTCAGTCGGAGGGTTTGGAATCGGAACAGATATATTTAAATGTTTTTGAAAATATTCTCGGCTTCGGACTCCAAATTTATTTTCTCCAATTGAATATTCTGAATTTTTGGCACTTTGATAATTGTTTATATCGAATGGTTTGTACGTTGATGTTGGAGGTATCAAAATATTTGCCACGGTTCTCAAATTTTGTGATTCAGCGGTTTCGAAATTTTCATGAGGCCTTTTGTGCACTCTGACCCGAACTCTTCGTCTTCCATTCTGTAAAAGAAAATTTTTTTTTTGTTTATGACTCCCTCAGAAAATCTACTCTCACAAATTTTTATTTATATATTCTTTTATAAAAGCATTCAAGTAAAGAAATTGCCTATAATAAAAAAGTAGATGACGCAAAAAAAAGGGCAAACTTACCTTTTTCTCTAAGTCTGGATCGAATGCTTTTTTGCCATCGTGAAATTTTTTAAGTTCTTCTGAATCGATTGGTTTTAAAGAACTAACCGAACGAACCGTGGTTAAATATAGATCTTGATTACTTGGTAATTCAATTTCGGAATTTGAACCTCCGTTAGAATAACTTTGAGAATCATATTCTATTTGCTCTGACGGTTTTGAAATTTCTGACGATTGAAAGGATTCGGATGGTACATTTTCCAAAATTTTAGAACCGCTACCATTTTCTTCTTCCGAAGTTTTAGAATCTTCATCGTTTTGCTCTTTTGAATTTTTAAAACTTTCATCATTTTTTTCTTCTGTTGGTACAAATGAAAGGGGATCTACGTATGTTGGGTAACTAGGAGCAGTGGAAGGATAAGATGTGGGTACAACAGTAAGGATGGCATCATTCTTTTGTTCAGAAGTATCGTAAGGTTTTTTAAGTTTTCGGTTCAACGAAGAAATCCTGGTATTTTCATAATAAACATCATTGCTCACACCGGAAGCTGGAAATGCTGGTTCGTAAGATTCTGAATATGTTTCCGGTTTATAAGTGACGAGAGTTTCCGTGGATGTTTCTACGATAGGAGCTGGAGATGTGGGTCTTCGAATTCTTTTGGTTGACACCGTTGATGGATTTAAAAGTCTCTTGTGTGGTCTTACGGTGTACACGTTTAATTTTTGTTCGCCTTCGATTGTTGCTTCAGTAGTTGGCCTGATTGGTTTTTTCCCCGATCTAAAATTATTGTATTTTGGCAACTTAACTCGTTGATTACCAGGAAGTTTGGTACTCTTAGTTGTGTATTCCTGATTTGTGTCTTCATTGTTCTGGCTTTCTGATGATAGTCTTATTGAAGGTGAGATTGTTGATGTTCGAGAATCTTTATAACTGAATGAGTTCTTTGACTTGTTTCTTATTCTTGCTCGTCCTCTAAGTCCTGAAGTAGCGGGAAGTTTGGGTCTGGTAACGTAGCTTTGAGTTTCGTCGTTACCTTGATTGTTATCTTCAGTTGGTAGGTCATCAGTTTTAACTGGTTTAAAACTATTTGTGATGCCTTGTTCCGTAACTTCCTTAGAAGAAGGATTTGTTGCAAATGTCGTCTCCTTTTCTTTAGTATTAGAGCTTACATCTCTTTCAAAATTCGGTGTATATTGCCCTCTCGATCTCGAAGGAAATTTGTAAGTTTGAAAATTGACTTTAGATGCCGGTTTGGTATGAAAATCTTCAGTATCAGCCAGTTCTACTTCCGGTTGTATTTCCGATATTGATTTTAACGTAGTCTTGGTACTGACAAAATTTTCGGTTTCGTATTCGTTGTTAATGTTATCAGAAGTTGACGTAGCAGTTTTTGCAGTACTTATGGGTCCAGACACAGTGGGATTAATTGTTTCATATTGTTTGCGAACTCCAAATGTGACGCTTCCGTTTTCTTCTTCACTCTCTTTTTTGTAACTTGTAGGATCAGTTTTGTAATCATTGTAATTTTCGGGAAGTCTGGAATTAATTTGTTGGTTGTTTTCGTCGAAAAGTGTAGAACTTATTTCATGGTTTCTGTGTTCGCCAGGAACCGTCGGTTTTATATTTTCATTGCTTACTGTTCCAAAAGCCTGTATTGTACCAGGAGAAGTCGGATTGACTTTTAGATTTTTATTTTCATAATTTGAAGAACTGGTGCCTTGATTAATGGTTACTGCAAGAGTTGGATTTACTTTTGTATTTATTTCCTCATAAGCAACTGAGCTAAATTCTTGATTGTCTGGAACAGTAAAATACGTTGGGTTTACCCCATGACCGTTTACAGTACCGAAATTGCCAAAATTGTTTGTTTGTCCTTCAGTCGCTCCGGATGCAGTCGAAGAAATTGTTTTATCGTTTGATTCGTCATAAGATAATGAATTGACTCTTTCGCTTTTAAATGTATTGCGTGTCGTTGATTTAACTCTTTCGTTTTTTAAATTAATCTGCTTTGTCGGATTAACTTTTTCACTGGTAATTGTGCTGAGTACTGTTGGATCAATTTCTTCATTGTCAAATGTGTTGTAAACTGTTGGATTAATTTCTTCATTTTTAGAAGCAGTATAGATTGTTGGATTAATTTTTTCCTTTTTAGAAGTAGTGTAAATTGTTGGATTAATTTCTTCAGTTTCTGAAGTAGTGTAGACTGTCGGATTAATTTCTTCATTTTTAGAAGTAGTGTAGACTGTTGAATTAACTTTTTTCTTGTTAAAAGTACTAAAAACTGTTGGATTAACCTTTTCACTGCTAAAAGTGCTGTGCACTGTTGGGTTGACTTCTTCGCTGCTGAGTGTACTATAGAGTGTTGGATTAACTCTTTCATTGCTATATGTACTTTGTACTGTAGGAATAGCTCCTTCACTACTTATAGTACTGTGTACCGTTGGATTAACTCCTTCACTACTGATAGTACTATGTACGGTTGGATTAACTTTTTCACTGCTAAATGTGCTGTGCACTGTTGGATTAACTTTTCCACTGCTGATAGTGCTGTATACTGTTGGATTAACTCCTTCACTACTGATAGTACTGTGTACTTCTGAATTACCTCTTTCACTGCTGAATCCACTATATAAGGTTGGATTTACTTCTTCATTGTTAAAAGTATTGTAATAAGTTGGATTAACTCTTTCGTAATTGAATGAACTTTGAACTGTTGGATTAACACGTTTTTGATTATTTAGATTGAAAAAATTTGAATTAGGAGATTTACGATTGTTGTTCACTCCCGAAAAAGTCGAACCAATTTCTTCATTTTCAGTTTCAAAATTAACCGAAGTGAGTTCTTGGTTGCTTAAAGGACTTACGGAAGAAGGATTCGATTTCTTATCAACATTAAACGATGCTGAATTTACATCTTTAGCATTAATCACTCCAGGTACAGTTGGACCAACTTTTTGATTCCTCAAGGTTTCATAAACCGTGGAGCTGCGATGCTGACTATTCGAAAAACCTTGAGTGGTAGGAAGTACTGTGCTAAAAGAAGATGAGCCAAATTTTTGGCTGTTTAATTCTTGTGTAGGAACTACACCGTGATTGGCAAAACTCTTGAAATTTGATGTCTTTGATAAATCTTGTCGAAAAGAAAATTCATTTGTTGACGGTTGAGTCGGTGTCGGTTGAGATAAAAATTTATTAGTTTGACTTAATGAGTTTGTTTCCTTTGAAAATTCTTGAGAAGTTTTAGGTACGTCTTCTGTGGAAGGAGCTTCGAGGTCTAATGAAAGTTCCAGAGTCGGGTGAATTTCAGAGGTTTTAGTTTCATGTTTTCGAGTCGAACTAAGAGGTCGAGGAATATGATGATGTTTAGAAATTTCAGCAAAAGCTGCAGTGTAAGTATCTTCAAAATTTACTTGTTCAGTAGTTTGCTGTTCCTCTTCTGAAATTTCCTCATTACTAGCTTCTTGAAAGCTGTCAGTTTTTGTATTTTGAGGGCTTTCATAATATTTTGGAGTAACCGTCGGAGCACTGAATTTATTGCCATCATTATTATTAGTTAAAGGCGTTGTGCGAATACCGTTGACATCATCAAATTTTTCTTGCGACACTTTTTTAGGTTCCACTGTAGAGTAAAAACTAGATTTTTCAAATATTTTTGGTTGATTTGATTCGTCGAAGAATTTTTCCGGTGATAAAGTTGTATCAGGTTGTAAGGTGACACTTAACGTGTCTTTGTTTTCGGGAAAATCTTGATTTTTTTTAAATTTATAATTTTCCGGTTTGTACAATTCGTGGGTTATACTTTTAGCTGAACCGGTTGGAAAGGGTCCGTCTTCGTAAAGTTGAAAATTATTTTGCTCGTTATTGTTTTTAAAAGTTTGCTCTTTAAATCCTCCTAAATTTCCAGAAATTTGCGTTTTGTATTCATTGGGAGAAGAAGGAAGTTCGTAGCCATTTTGAATTTCAGACGTTCTGTCAATATTTTGATTAACGAATTGTCGTTTTCCCGCTAGAAAATTACCGTATTTCGTAGAAGGTGATTTTAGAGTTTTCTGCTGAATACTTTGCGCAGCATCTTGTCTATTTTCAAATGTTTTGCTTTCGGTTTGAGATTTAACTGAGCTTTCTGTTGTCGATTTACTTTGCGGTCTTCTTCTTTTGAGATTAAATCGGTTGTAAGGTTTTCTCACATTCGTTTCACCAGAATTATCGTTTGTTTTTTGACCTTGATAACTGCTTGGCTTGCTTGTTGTTGTAGTGCTAGTAGTTGTCGTTGTAGAAACTACTCTGGTTCTTGAAATGGGTTTCCTCGGCCGATACAAACTGCTGCCTGGTCTTCTATTACTTAATTGTGCGGTTGTTTGAGGAAGAGAAGGAGTAGTCGGTTTGGCGGTTGTTGTTTCCGTTTCAAGACTGTTAATAAGACCTGGAAGTTCCGGTCCAACAGCTGGAAAACTTGTAGGTTCCGAATCGTCTTCAGACAAAACGGTAGCACTATTTTCCGGTAAATTACCCTTCATGGCAGGATTAGATTCGCTGGATACAACAACGGATCCGACATGAGGCGAAGGGAAAGGTATTTTAGAATATCCGAGTGGAGGAACGAAATTTAAGGGAGCTACAAAGAAGGGCAATTTGTCTAATTTTTTATTGTTCGCTTCGGATTCGATATTTGAAAGGTACGGTAATTCAAATTTATTGTAACCTGATGGAGAGGTTAAGCCAGCCGGACCAACAAAAACTTTTGGCATTTCATCAAAATATTGATCCAAAACGGTTATAGTTTTTGAATTTCTTAGTTCTTTGAGGACGTCGACAATGCGAGGTTCGCCTTTGCCAGAGATTTTGTAAAAAACAGAAAGAGGAGGTTGGTGAGGAATTAATTCTGAAGTTTCATCGCTGGTCTCTTTTTCCAATTGGGATATTAAATTGGCATTATCTGGTTCTCGAATGAAATGCGTCTCTGGTTTTACAGTCGTTTGCGGTATACTTTGTTTAGTAGATTGAAAATTTTGCTGTTGTTGTATCTGATATAATTGCTGTTGTATTTTATAATTTTCATTTTTTTCTCTTTCGGCCTTTTGTTCTTGTAAAAGGCGGTTGTTTTGTTCGTCTAATTCTGCTTGTTTTTGTAATTGCAACAATCTTTTTTCTTCGAGTTTTTGTTGCTGTAGTAAACGTTGTTCTTCTGCTTCTTTTTGTTGTTTTTGCTGTAATAAACGTAGCTCTTCCCTTTCTTTTTGTTGCTGCTGCTGATAACGAAGTAAACGTTTTTCTTCTTGATCACGTTGTCTTTGTAGCAGAAGACGTTTTTCTTCAACTTCTTTTAATCTTTGCAATCTGCGTTGCTCTTCCAATTCCCGTTGCTGTTGTTCCTGCAATAACCTTTCTTGTTCGGCTTCTTTCTCTTGCTGCAATTGTAAAAGCCTTTGTTCTTCTAATTCTTTTTGTTTCTTTTCCTGTAATAATCTTTGTTCTTCAAGTTCTCTTTGCCTTTGTAATTTTTTTTCTTCTAATTCTCTTTGACGTTGTTGATTGAGTTTTTCTTGTTCTTCGATTTCCTTTTTTAAAGCATATTGTTCCCGTAATTCTTGTTCTTTTTGCTGTTGAAGGTATTTTTGTTGATCTCGTTGTTTTTGTAATAAAAGTTCTTGTTGATTTTGCAAATTCACGTTTCTGTTTGATTGAATTTCTTGATTTTGTTGTTGATAAAACAGTTTATTTCTATTAAATTGATTGTCATTTTCTTGTTTTTGAATAATAAATGATTGAGGTTGTTGACGTTGCTGTTGCTGTTGAAGTTTTAAATTTGTTTGAAATTTTTGATTTTCGTATTCATCGAATTGTGGTTTTCCATTTATTATTTCTTCGCGAAGGCCTTCTTCCGTGATAAAGGTTTTAGGTGTCGTACCGAATTGAATTTCGGAATACGTGTACGGAATCGTATTTTGAACGGTTGACAAATGAGGCAACGTTGTTTCTGGAACGGAAGCTGTGAACTTTTGCGCAACAGGAGAGGGTGTTGGAAATGTAGATGTGGCAGGGGGAACAGGAGTAGCGGAAGCAAATGCGTTTGGAGTCGATTGAGTGGGAACGTGTTGGAAAAATACTGTTGCTGGAGTTGGTGCCGTAGTGAATGGATGAGAGGAAGAGAGCTTGACGGTTTGACCTTGATTTTGAGTGACGAAATGTCCTTTCGGCTGATGACTTGTAGTGGTGGTAGGTTCCGTAGGATGATAGGTCGTGATGCCTTGATTTAACGTACTACTTGGTCGAGATGCAATGTTGGGTCTTGCCTGAAACGGAATGTTTGACACTTGCTGTTTTTGCTGTTGTTGGGAAATAAATTGCTGTTGAAAATTTCCTCTTTGCCTTAACGTTTCAACAGGAACGTATAGTAATTGTATTTCTTCTTTTTCACGTCCCGGTACAACGGTATTTTGAGCAGTAAAATTAGCAACTGGCGGCGGAGTCAAAATAGAATCTCTAAAATGATTAGTCTGTGGTACTCTTGGTTGTTGTACGAGAGTTTGATGTAGCAGTCCTTGTTGTTGCACGACTGTTTGACCTTGAACAAGGGGAGGTTGTGCACCGGTTGTTAAAAATGCTTGAGGCTTTACAAACGGACTGGGTTTGCTTTGAAAAATAGGAGGATTCGGTCCAATGGGTCTGTTGTTTTGATCGAGAATGACATTTTCCGAAAATTTTTGTTGTCCGAAATTGTTCGTTTCAACTCGGGGATTCTTTTCAAAACCTTGTCCTCCTTGACTGCTTTGACTAAACACAGCATTTTTTAAAACGGGAAGAACTTGTTGATGATGCGAATTGACTAGAAGATTTTGATTATTTAAAAATGGCTGAGACACAAATTGTATTTGGGGAGTTTGAGAAAATATTTGTTGCGTGGGTCCCGGTATGGAATTGGTAAAAGTGGCAAAATTTTGAAATTGAAAATTTCCATTCGGACCCGGAGTAATTGGTAATCTCGGAGGTGGCGGCGGCACGGATAAAATGGCTGAATCATCCTGTGGGAAAAAATTTCCATCTCCGTGTATTTGCCTCGTTACCGTTGGAGGTTTAGGTGGTGTGAGTCCTATGTTTTCGCTCTTTTGTCCGACGTCTACAGGATCGACCAGAGGTCGACACGTTGGACACGGTTTATTTAACGGAATCCAGTCTCCGAATGGAAACTGACGCCTTTCTCTTACATTTTCCGTTTGACTATTTGGAATCGGTCTACTCCATTTTTGCGGGTGACCTTCGCAAAGTCCTATTATTGCAATAAATAGAATTACCGCGCAGATTTTCTGCATTTCGTACCTGAAATAAAAGCGAAAAGAAAAAACTTATTACAATTTTTATCATATCGGAAGGGTTAGAAAAAAAAATTTTTTTTTTATTTGTTTATCGAAAATTTAAAAATTTTAATTTTAATAGAAATATGTTACAATCCAAAAAAAATTATTATTATTATTATTATCTGTAACTTTAACCTCAGGGCCGAAAATAGTAATAGTGCGTATATCAATTTATATAAACATGTATTTTTGTTTCAAGGCCGAAAGGCGACCACAAATTATTAATTCGCGTAATAAAAAAAAAAAAAAGAAAATTTCAACCGTGGCAGTAGTTTTGCTCATTTTCCGCCATTTTAGTTTTTCAGGTGAATTATTATTTTTTTTTTTTTACATTATTTTAAACGGTATATTAAACTCATGTTAAAATTCCGAAACGTGTAATTAATAACAAAATAATATATAATAAACATTGAAAATTATTCCTTTTAATTAAAATACTTTCAACGTTCAATGGATGGTCAACATTATTAATATTTACAAAAAAAAAAAAAAAAAAGTGAAAATTATTCATTTATACTAACCTGGTAACCCCGAAAACAAATAAAAAAAAAAAAATATTTGGCATTTTTTTTAAATAGGTTTTTTACGTTAATCAAATGTTTTATAATAATAATAATAATAATAACGACAAAACTTTTCGAAAAGTTGTTTGAAATTTTCATTTTTTTTTTTTTTATTTAAATAATAAAGTTGATAGATATCATTAATATCACCACTTTGAGAAACTTACAAAACGCGTTATATAAATAAAAAACATGAAATTCAAGTAAGGCATGCATCATTCAATAATGTCACATTAATAAGAAAAATCAATGGTGAGGGGGGAGGGAGGGAGGGAGGGGGGGAATAATATAGTGAGAGAGAGAGAGAGAGATTTGTAGCATTTTTTTTCCCCCAAAATTTTACTTGCTTGTTTACATTTTGGCATAGAAATCCTCTCGCATAAACCATTGATACCAACCGCATAATTTATTCGATTCTTGTAATTCGAAATTTACTATTATTATTATTATTATTATTTTCGCTAATTAAAAAAAAAACAACAACAAATTGATTTAATGGAAAAAATGGAAGTCAAATGAAAAATGTGTCAGTTAAATAATTTTACTTCTGTAATCCGTTGGAAAATAATAATAATGATAATGATAATAATAAATGAAACGGTTTTATAATAACACTCGTTAATACCTGATGAATGAATTTTTTTTTTTTAACGTATATTTTAATTCTACTATCATTATTATTATTATCACGGTTAATTTACGTTACTTTTTATGTAAAAAAAAAATAAATTTCACGAGGTTTTTTTGTTTTTGTTAACAATAAAAATTTACACCGCAATCACGTGAAACTAATGCCACGAAAAAATAATAATAATAATAATAATAGACTTTACTGGAAGAAAAAAAGAAAAATAAAAGGAAAACTTACATAAATGTCCGTTGAGGAACTTGTGCTTAAGTACTATTTTTTTTCCCGTAAATATCACACTTATTTAAATGTCATTTGATAACGAATAATCTCTTAAATAAATATTATATTCTTCCCTTTTAGAACCTGAAAATAAAAAATAAAAACCTTTTTTATTATTATTACATAATTTTATTAATAAGTTTTACAAAAAAAGGATTGATTGATGTGAATAAACTTGTAATTAATAAAAATATGAATTTTTTTTATAAGTTAATAATTAAAGTTATGTAATATCATTAAATAAATAATAATAAAACAAATACGTTAAAAAGTACCTTAAAAAAAAAAAAAACACAAAGCAAGAGCACATAAAAAAATAAGGTCAAAAATCTCACTAGGTTTCAAATAAACAATTTTTTTTTAAATCCGAAAGTGAAAATTTTTGTGGTTTGTACAACAACAACAACAACAACAACAACCGGCACCCATTATTATAAATATACCACACAATCGAATATTTTACACTAAATATACTTTATATTGTAATTCATTCACAGGCGTATATGAACTAATAATTTAATTTCTTTTCAGGTATATTTCAATGTGTTTACATATGTGTGTGTGATGTGAAAAGTTTCGTCTGCCTCCCCCCTGTCTTCACGTAAATTTATTATAATAATTTAAATACGGAACAAGAACATATAATGGAGCGTGCGTGGTTCAATGTCGACGTCATCTATTAATCGACAAGGTATTTACTTATTTATTTATTTATCTGAAGGTATTGCGCCATTTTCGAATGAGTACAAATAAGTAAAAAATATATAAACCGCCATTTAAAGTCCGGTTTCGTGTCACGCTTTCCATTTTTTTTTATTTTTTTTATATCATTTATTTCGATGAGCAAACAACAGGAGAAAGGAAAGAGAGAGAGAGAGAGAGAGTGTGTGTTAAAATCATAATTTTTACGCGTAATAATAATAATATTAATTAAAGATTAATTCTACCCGAATTAATTTTTAATTTATTTAAAAAAAAAAAAACTTTCGTTCTAATTAAAATTATTATTATTATTATTAATAATTTACATTCACGTTTTGAATATTCGAAAGGTTTTAATAAATTGTAAATTCAATCGAAATTGTTATATGGGACCCCCCGGGGGTGGGGGAGAGGGGTTATTTGTCGGGTATATATCTAACACAGGAATTTGACAATGACATTTTAATTTTATTGTGTCTCACATTATTATTATTATTATTATTCATCGCAAAATGAAATATTAAATGATACGAGTGAAGGTTAGATTGGGTAGGATTGCCAACATTGAAATAAATTAAGGGATGAAAGTAATCGGTCGATTAGTATAAAAGTGACGGGTAACACAAAAATTCATTTAAAATGATGTACGAATTTAAATGTGTAAAAAATTAGTTTTAACGACTAGTTAAACAGTTTAAAATTTTCGGATAAAAGGGCGTTAATGATAATAATAACAAATGCACGCACACGCACACGCACACACCCCCCCCCGAACGGGAAAGTGAAAACAAAAAAAAAAAAAAAAAAAATGGCATTTCTCTCTGTTTAAATTTCATTTTTGAAAATTTCGATAATTACTTAAAAAAAAAAAAAAAAGCAGAGGTTAAATTTCGTTTCATTACTTTTTAAATAACAAATTTGCGTTTTTTTTTTTTTTTGCTACGGTTAAGATCGGATCGTTTGTAATTTTATTATTATTATTATTATTATTTTCTTTTTAAAAAAAAAAAATAAAAAAGGAATATACATGTGTGTGTAGAAGCAAGAAACTTACATAAATTATCATTCCGTGGTTTTATTTATTTATTTATTTACTCTCACTACTGCTACAATATAATATTAATTACAAAATCTTAACAAAAAAAAAAAAAAAAAAAAACTAGTTTTGGAAATGGAAAATTAATGTGTGAAATGCGTACTTATTTTTTAAATTTAATTCAAAGGAAATATTTTGTAAAAAAAAAAAAATTTATTACAAAATATTTATTACACAAAAATGAACGTCTCGAATCGAAATATTTTAAAACAAAAGTTTTTTAAAGTGCGTAAATTATTATTATTATTATCAATAATAAAAATGTATTTAAAATCAAATCAAATTACGATTGGTTGGTTTCCTCTTTAAAACTCTCTAAAACAATTATTATTATTATTTAAATATATATATATAAAATTTTCACTTACTTTTTCCAATTAGGTATTTGAAACGTAACTGAATTTTTTTTTTTTTTTTGTTAAATTTAATAATTATTTTTTCTTTCACATTCTATTAATTTTAAATAAATTATAAAAAAAAAAAAAAAAAATGGTTTTAATTTTCGATACTTTGCCAATAAATTATTATTAATTTAAAAGAAAAATCCGTCAACTTTTTCTTTTTTTTATTTTATTTAATAAATCGGCTCTGTTGTTGAACTTTTAACCGCCATTACGAATTTATTACGTCATAGGTAAAAGTGAGCAAAAAATTAAAACCACTTTTTTTTTTTTTTTTTTTAAAAGTTGTTTTTCGAACGATTATTATTCGCTTACTCACCGCCTTGTAAAAAAAAAAAAATTTAAACTTTATTAATAATTTTCGTATTTTTACCGTATAAATCCGCGGAAAAATTTTCGAAACGCGTTTTTCTCCGTATCATCTTTCATTTCTTTTTTCTTAATTTGTGTTCGCGAATTCAAAATTAAAATGAAAAATTTGTCTTCTGCTTTTAAAGTCGAATCCGTTGCAACGTCAGCATTTTTAAATTTTTAACGGTTTTAACTTATCTTTTAGTTGGGGTGAGGGATTTTATGACGTAACAATTGTCGTAACTACGTGGGTCATTTTAATTTTAAAAAAATTTACTTAATTATATGCGTAAAAAAGGGGCGGGGGGTTTTTTTACAAAAAAAAAAAAAAAAAAAAATGATTGAGTCGCGAAATTCGGTAAATCCGTTACGATTTGAATAACGACGATTTTTTAACGAATTTTTGTTTTTTTTTTTTTTTTTTTTTTTTGGTTTTCCCTCATTTTAAATTAGGAAGTTGTAATAATTAAAAAACATTTTATTCTTCATCATTTCACGCGTCAAAATCATCCACCATATTAATTAATAATAATAATAATTGTTTTATCACGAGGAATTGAATGTAAATACGTAGTAGCCATTTTTTAAATTCGTTAATTCGAATCACTTCATTAAGTTTTACCAACATTTAAAAAAAAAAAAAAAAAATGGAGATCGAATGGGTTTTTATGTTCATCGTGAACGAATCGGAAAAGGTTTTAAATATTATTATAAAATGACTCGTAAAAAAAAAAAAAAAAAAAAAAAAAACTTTCGACGAAGGTGTGTATGTGTGCATAATGATTGATTGTCATTAGAGATTATAATTTTTCTAAAGTATAAAATTAATCGTTAAAAAAGGGTTAAGGCCATATTTGCTACGGTTAATTTTATTAATAAAAAAAAAGAAATTTTTTGTTTATAAAAAAAAAATTCAATTTAAAAAAAAAACGAATTACGTTTTGTTTCAATAACGCAGCGAAAAATTAAATTTTTTTTCACGCACGTAATATTTATATTTTATTTGCTTTAATATTACAAAGAAGAAAAAAAAAAAAATTCAAATTTTGTTGTTGTTGTTGTTGTTGTCGTCCATATTTGTTTTATTACGGTTACGTAAAAGGTTATCCGTGCAATAAAAAATATGACAGTCATTTTTGTTTTTCAAAATTATTATTATCATTATCATTTTTTTTTTTTCGTTAACAATAAACTGCCAACCGAATCGCCCACAAATTTTTTTTTTTTTTTGCTTTTTGTTTTTCCGTCTCCTTTATTAAATCCCACAAATACGTCTAAGACGTTTATATTGATGAATTTACAAAAAAAGGTTTTCCATTTGATTTTTATAACAAAGCTTTATTTGTTAAGGGCCCCCCCAATAATTTTTTTTGTTACGTCCTTGAAATGTAAGAAATATATGGAGAGTTACGCCTTTTGCTTAATTTTTTTTTTTAGGATCTTAAACATAAAAAAAAAAAAAAAGTTGTTAAACGAACAATGATGTTTTCTTTTTTTTTTTTCGTAACAATGGCAATCCAATTTTACTCAATCATTGGGTAAATGATAATCATTATTATTATTATTTTCATTCGCCATTTTTTTTTTGGTTTTTTTAAATTGAAATTATTTTGCTCTTTACCAGAAACAACAAATTTATACAGTTTAAATGAAATGAAAAAAAAAATGGCGAATTATATCAAACAAAATTAAAAAAATTTTCGTCGGGGGGGGGGGGTAAATTTAAAAATTAATAATAATAATAATAATAATAATTAGTGGTGGTAGTAGTAGTAGTAGTAGTAAAACCTAAAATTTTTAAACGTGACGAATGAAAATTATTACGTAAA
The DNA here is from genome assembly GCF_000006295.1 of Pediculus humanus corporis. Classification (NCBI taxonomy): domain Eukaryota; kingdom Metazoa; phylum Arthropoda; class Insecta; order Psocodea; family Pediculidae; genus Pediculus; species Pediculus humanus. The sequence goes on along the minus strand of NW_002987753.1, from coordinate 1,177 downwards.
AATTTGTTTTATTTTTTTTTTTTTTTAGTCAATTACGTGGGGTCCGTGAAATTAAAAAAAAACCGAGGCGTTGACCAGTCATTTTATGATTGTCATTATTATTTTACACAATAATCATTATTATTATTATTATTATTATTATTATTATTTAACAAAAAAATATTATTATGCATAATATCGCATAAAAAGTTCTTTTACGAAAAAAAAAAAAAAATATATATTTATTTATTTCTCGGGTGTCACGCTCACGCCTATTATCCACGCTTTACGATGAAAAGTCATTATTAATATTAATAACTATAATAATGATAATAATAATAATAATAATATTAACGTAGGTAGGACGTCTGATACAATAACACAATTATTATTATTATTTTTTTTTACCTTTTCGATAATGATTGATTGCAAAAACCGCTTTCTTACATCGAATGGATTGATAACCCATTCATATTATTATTATTATTTAATTTTATTTAAACGAATCGAATGTAATAATGATGACACGAGTAACATATCACGAAATAATAATAATAATAATAATATATGTGATACTCGTAAAGAAAATAAGCAACAGAAAAAATCAATTAAAAATTGCGTAAAATTAATTTTTAATAAAAAAAAAAACGGAAATGGAAATTTTCTTTAAGAAAAAAAAAAAATGGGTTTTTCGTTTAAAAAGTAGAGAAGAAGACACAAATAAACAATTTTTAAAAGTATTATTATTATTATTATTATTATTATTATTATTATTATTATTATTTTCAAACAAAGAATAAGAAAAAGAAAGAGAGAGAGAAAAACAAATTGTTTTGTGAACATGAAAGGAAGTTATTTTTTTTTTTAAAATTATTTCACGTTATTACCACATTACGTTATTACATTACTATCATTATTATTATTATTAATTCAAATGAAATGTTTAATAATAATAATAATAATAATATGTATTACGTTAATAAAACAATAATAATAATAATAATATTAACGAAAAGGAATTTTATTATGGTAATTAATCAAGTTAATTGATTGAAATTTTTTCTTTTTCTTTTTCTTCTTCTTCTTCTTTTTTTTCGTTATGCGGAAGAAAAAAATCAAATCCGGATTTCTCTCAACCCGAAATAAATAAATAAATAAATAATAAATAAATAAATAATAATGATAATAGTACGAGAGA
>NW_002987754.1:0-9826 GCF_000006295.1 Pediculus humanus corporis | reverse complement strand
GATTAATCGATCAATCGATTGAATGTTCAAAATAACAAATTTTTTTATACATTTAATACTATTTTATCTATCGATTATATTAACTTTTGCCATATTATTTGTTATTATCAATTTTTTTTTTTAAATTATTAAACGATTATGTATTTTTTTAATTATTTTTATATAAACTTATTATTATTATCGTCATTATTTTTATGTATCGATAATTTATTATTAAAAAAAAAAAAAATTATTTAATCGTATAAACAAACAAACAAACACACACATACAAACTCACATAGACTGTCTATTAATAATAAATATATAAAAGTATCTATTAAATATTATTATTATTTTTTTTTTTACTTAATTATAATAATAATAATAATAATAATATATATAAAAAAACGAAATTTTATAGTAAAATATTTATATATATATATACATAAACAAAAGGTCTATTAATATTAATTTCATTAATAAAATATCCTCCTTAATCGTTATTATTATTATTATTTTGTTTTTGTTATTGGTAGTATCGTGTGTGAGTGATTGAAAAGTTATTGATTATCATTATCAGTATATATTTAATAAATTTAAAAATATTTTCGCGGTTTTTTTTTTTTAGAATGTGTGTGTAAAATTTTATTTATTTTTTATTTTTTTTTAACGAATTATTTGTACGTAGTAAGTAAAAATTAATTTAAACGTTTTATATTGTTTATGATTTTTAAAGTGCACGTTTTATGTATTATTAATATCATTATTATCATTATTATTATATTTACAGTTATAAAACGTAAATCATTGAGATCGTCACCGATTTGGAAATTTTTTTCAATACACGGAACTTTTGTCGTTTGTAAATCATGCGGTAAAACATTAAAAGGAGTCAAATCGACAAATGCCGAATCACATTTGGCTTGCATGCATTCGAATATATTTTCTAAATTCATGTTGGAAAGAAAAAAATGGAGGAATTACAGGGAGACTAAAAATTATTACATAACGTCAATAAAAACCAGTAAGAGAAAACAAAGGAAAGACATTTAAATTTTCTCATCACAAATACAAAATTTGACGGAGTGATCTACTAGATTACTATTGCTAATATTATTATTATTATTATTACTATCGTAAAAACTTTAAATGTTTTAATTGTGTATACGCATTTTTTTTTTTTTTCATTAATCAACAAATTATAAAATTGTTATCATCATCATCATTATTATTAAATAATATATATATTGTTGCGTATATAAGTATAAACGATCAAGAGTAATAAATTGTAATTATTATTATTATTTACACGAGTTTGTTGATGTTAAGTTAATAAAAATAATTATTTCTGTTTATTACTATTATTATTATTATTATTTTTTTATTTTTATTGCGTTCGACCCGTTATGTATGTATGTATCGTCATACTTTTTTATTATTATTATTATTATTTTCGCGTTTTTTATGTATTTAATTACGCGTTATATGCATGTACGCAGGCGTAACGTATTTATCAAACTTTTTTGTAAAGTTGTTTGTCGTCAGTTAGTTACGAGTAATTTATTAAATAATATTACAATTAATTACTCGTTTTCTCTGTCGGCATAATAATAATAATATTTTGATTACCTACGTGTGTAATATAATAATAATAATAATAATAATAAAAGGTTAAATTCTTCGCGGATTAATATTAACGGTCGATGATGAGGCATTAATCAACATCATCATCATTATCGTCGTCGTCGTCGTTGTGTCGAATGAGATTTTAAATGTCAGAGTAGTAATAATGATAATGATAATAATAATAATAATAATTAATGTCAACTATGTGTTGGAATAATAAAATTAATTAACTGTTAAATAAATCCTATTAAATACCTGACAAAGAATTTTTTTAATTTTTTTTTTATTAACGGTTTTTTTAATTATTATTTAATGTCTATAGAAAAAAAAAAAATTAAAGTTTAAATTGTTATTATTATTATTATTATTATATTTTTCCTTTTCCTTTTAAATTTGTTTTGTATGGAGACAAAATTAATGTGTAACCAACCCCTTTTGTAAACCCTGCCTGGTGCACGCTTATATATTATTTAGCTTTTTTTTTTTTTTGGTATTGAAATCCCATGAATAATAATAATAATAATAAATCCACCATTTCTCCCTATCTCTGCACGCGCACTTTTCCAAACGATTATTATTATTTAAAAAAAAAAACTAATAAATTAAAATTTTTTTTTTTTTTTTTTTCTATTTCAGATCCATTGAAAAGACTGAATTTATTATTTAACAGTAAAAAATCAAATCCCGTATGGGATTATTTTCAATTGGACGGAGATAAAGCCATATGCAGATTGTGTAACAAAAGGTTGGCATATAAGAATCACATGTATTTAACATCGTTATCAAATCATTTGGCATCGAAAAGGTATGGTCATCGTCAACACTACATGGAATACGTGACGAAAAAAAACGAATTGATAAGGGAAACTGATATGTTTAATAATATCATACTTAAAATGGGTAACAGGACTTTCGATTCCTCGGATTTTTACAATTTTAAATACATGTATAAAAATTTCATATGCGACAAATGAGTTTGTCAAATCCCCTCCCACCTCCCACTCCCACCACCCCCCCTCTATTTTTTTCTATTTCTATTTCTCTAATTATTATTATTTTTTTTTTTTTGGTTTAGAGTTAATTTGTAAATTAGGTTAAGTTACAATTTTTTTTCTTTTTCATTTAAAACATTCATGATTATTATTATTATTATCATTTTTTGTTTCTTTAAAGTAATATTATTATTATTATTATTATTATTAATTATAATTAATTTTTTCTATTGAGTACAATTTATATGAGTACGTTTTAAAAAAAAGTAGTAGTTTTAAAAAAAAATTTTTAGTTGGTTTTAAAATGTAAATAAAAATGTTTTAACATTTAATTATTTTCAAATTTGTAACAACAATAATAATAATAATAATAATAATAATAATAATAATAATAAATATACATAAAATATTATTTTTAATAAGTAGTAATAAATTATCATTTTTTTTTAGTTCATTATTATTAAAATATTATTATTATTATTATTAATACCTGCCACATCGTTCATTTTTTAAATTTGATTTTTCAAATGAATGATGATAATAATAATAAGAAAAAGTCACGTGTCTCTTGTAAATAAATTATTGTAAGTTAATAATAATATAAAAATTCAAACTTATAATTATCAAATATATATATATATATTTATTTAATAAAAATAAAATGTTTTTTTTTTTTTTTTTAATTTTACCTAATCGATAATCGATAATCGAAAATCGAAATCGAAATGAATATTAATGGTTATGATAAGACTCGTTTTAACACGTTTCGAGATAGTTATAACGGTATAAAAATGAAATTTCGATAAATAGAGGAAAAAGAAGTAAAAATAGATTTTGTCGTTGTTGTTGTTGTTGTGGTTGTCGGTTGTTGTATTTGTTTGTTTGTTTTACGAAAAAAAATAATAACGAAAGGGAAAATTTTTTTTTAAAAGAACTGATTCGACGTTTGCGTTCGTTATCGTTTTAACGGATTTTGATATTATTATGTAGTTGTTATTATTATTATTGATGTTGTTAAGGGATGAAAAGGTCGGGGGTGGGGGTGGGGAGGTAAAAGAAATCCTATAGGTTTGATTTAAAATTAATAATTTTTAGGTGGAGTTGATTATCAAATGATAAAAACGAAACGTGGAAAGGATATGTTATTATACGATGGTTTTACGTACACGCAAAATAGAATGTGTAAGGATGGAATGAGATGGCAATGTTCTTATCCAAAATGTCGGGCATATTGTAGAATGTCAAGCGCAGGATGGTTGACACCGTATAAAACCCATCACGACCATGAAAAACCATCGGAAAAACAAATAAAAAAAAAAATTTTAAGCATGGAGGTAATAAAATTATCATTTAAAAAATTGGGAAAAAAAGAAAAACATTCTTAAATATTCTAGAATGTTCGTTTCAGTTAAAAGCACGTGCTCAATCCTCGGGTGCAACCCCCGGAGAAATATTACGTAATGCTTTGCCTGCGGAAGAATATGAAAGCACAGATCAAAGAGCTTCTTACACGAGATGCATACAAAGATATAGGAAAGCATTGAAAAGGAAAAATACGTGAAAATGAATACAAAAAAAAAATTTTCGGGTAATAAAGAATGCCTGGATGCCATCACGTGACAATCTGGAATTGATTCCAGTTTTCTTAAACCAATTTTTTTTATCATTGCCTACTAATCGAAAGTACAAACGAATTTTTTTTGTAACGTTTTATAATAAATCTGTGATTGTTATTATATTTTTTTTTACAATCGATAATAAATCAATAAAATTATTTCTTGTTTTTTTTTTTTTTTTTTGAAATTTTTAACGTACCTAGAATCGTACTGACCGGAAGTCAGTCAGTCACCGGAAGTCCTAAAATATATGTCAACGATAATGCATACAACATTTACAATTACCACGAGCAAATACAATTTTTTTATTTAAATCGTTTACAAATTTATTTATTATTATTATTATTATTATTATTATTATTATTATTATCGTAAACGTTAACGCCACGTTAACTAAACATAAGCATCACGAAGAAAAATAATTATTTTAAAAAAAAAAATTTCTTTTCTAATTTTTAATGGGTACGTTCATGACAGTTAATAAACAAAAAATTATTATTATTATTATTTTACCGGATGTTTTAATTTTTTTTTTTAATTTGAAAAAATAACACGGGATTTAATTTTGAATCGTTTCAGGTTACCAATTACAATACGATTTAGAAAAATCATCGAAAGAATATTTTTTTAAAGATATGGGTACGACAAATTATACATTTAGACGTACCTATAATGGAAAATTAATACTACAGCACAACGGATTCGAATATAGGACGAATAAAAGTAGCAAACAAAGCATAGTTTGGAGATGTTGTTGGCATGCCAGATTTAAATGTTTAGCCAGAGCACGAATATCAAATGCTAACGGTCTCTTATACATAACAAATCCATTACACACTCATCCACAAGTAAAAAAAATAAGAAATGTTTTATATTGTAAAAAAAATTCAAACCGACTAGAATAAAACAAAATGTCCATTCCCTATTTAAATTTAAATTTAAAACGTTTGAGAAAATATTTAGCACGTTTTAATTCCCCCAAAATTATTTAAATATTATTATTATTTTCTGTTGAGTTTATATGAAAGCAATCACATATATAATTTCACATGTGTTAATTGTTAAATGTGACTACATTTTTTAAGTTTTTATTTATATATATATATATAATAAATGTTATTGATAAAAAAATTTTAAAAGAAAATATTTATAAAATTACAAAATAGAAAATTGTAATCAATGATAATAATACTGCTTCAAACCAAAGATATGAATTGTGAAAAACAATTGATGGGAAATGTGGTTGAATGCAGGGGAGAGAGAGAGAGAGAAAGAGAGAGGAATAATAAGAAAATTAAAGAAAATTTTAATTTGAAATAAAAAAAAGAGGGATAAAGAATGTTTATGAATATTGGTTTAAAATGATGATGATTGATTTTTTGCACAAAATGTAGTGATTACAATATTTGTAGTCCTCATGATATATTCTGAATATATATTATTCATATAAAAAATATATATATAATAGAAATTATTCCTTCATTTAAATTATTGTTTGCCTAAAAGTTTAATTAGTGGTTTTAAAACATTTAAAATTACATTTCAGATGACAATCAACTGATTAATAAACTCAATGGAAGTAATGATTTTAAAATAACAATATCACAAAAAGGAATACCAAAATTATTTTATGGTGGATATCTTTACAGGAGAAATAATCCACATTTAAAAAATAAAACTTATTGGATTTGTACTAAATATTATGGTTATAAATGTAAAGCTGGATGTATACTTGGAAAAGATAGAATTGTGGTTTTAAGAGGTACTCATAACCATTAAATATATATTACTTACATTTCAATTTCAATTTACAATTGATTCAGTATATATATACATATATTCATTAACGCCTCCATTAACTGACATTCATTTTTTCTATGAACTATGTGATAATAATTGATATTAAAACTTACCCATACCTGAAACAATAAAAAAAATGTTTTATGTAATTATTATTATGTATTATTGTGATTAAATGTGGAAAAAAAACGATATATTTGGTGTTAAATTATAATTACCGTTTTCCAGTATTAACCTTTTTCATTGTGTTACCAATAAGCCATATTGATTTTTTTTTTTTTTTTGCTAAATTTGTATAAAAACAATTTATAAATATAACTTTTATTTGTTTTTATATTATTATATAATATATTTAACATTTCGAAATATATTAATAACAAATTAACACTTATTTCAAACCACAAACTCACAAATATTACCCCGAAAATGAAAACTAACGTTTAACGGTTTTTTGAACATTCTAGAATAAATAAAATCTGGTTTTTGGCGCGAAAAAATTTACAACGTTTGCTTCCGTGTTTAAAAACAATTCATTCGCTAAAAAATGCAAAAATTTATATATATATATATATGTAATTTTATTTATAAACATAAATACACGAATTTAGATGTCACTACTGTTATTCCTCTAATAATTTTAATTTATTTTATATTTACATTTAAAAAATATCATTTTAGAAATTTATATTTTAATAATTATGTATGTTATTAAATGGTGACATTATATCGGTAAGTAATTTTTTATAATCGTTTTGACAATCACATTAATAAAATTTTAAAACAAAATTGTGTATTTGAATTGTGATTAGTTTAATCGATTTCGATAATATTTCTGCATGTTTTGCTATTTTTCTTTTTTATAAAACTATTGATAAATTTTTCTTTTCTACAACCTAATGAATTATGAGAAATTTGCTTTTTTTTTACAAAATAAAACATTAAAAATTTTTATTAGTTTATATGATAAATATTTTTAATGACAAGTATTAGGTACTAATTAAAAATGTGTTAAGGTGAACATTAATTCTCTTTTTTTCTTTTTTCATATTAATACATTTTGTGAATTTACCACTCGAGTAATTAATTAATAAAAATTATTATTATTATTTTTTTTCTTAATCTTATCAATACAGTGATGATAAATTTTTGGAATGAATTGGTAAATATTAAAATATTTCATGTTTATTTTTTATATAAATATTCTTTTGATAATATTAAAATTTATTTTTAGATACTCGTTAATATTATTAAACTTAAATCATGCCGATTAATAATTTATTATCATTAATAATTTTCATTTTTAACATCATATTTAACTAATGCATTAATAAATAAACTGTCTTATTAACATTTGAAAAAGATTTTGGGAAAACAAATAGATAAGTATTTTTCTTTTTAAATTTTATTTTATTTTCTTAATTAAATAATTATGTTGTAGCTCGATAAGTACTTTTATAAAATTATTTAACATTTAACATTTATTAATAATATTTTCAGACCTTAATCAATCACTCGATTATAAATTTTATAATTTAATATGTGACTAAGAAGAATATTATTTTGAGGTTACTTTCAAAGGAGGTAGAAAGTTATTTTATAATTTATAATTTAAATACATATAAAATAATATGGAAACTTTAAACTGGAAATGTTAACAATAATCGAAAAGTAAATGTATGACTACCATGCTATCAAATGGTATTAAAAAACAAATCGGAATTCAAAATCATAATCTTTCGAATCGATAATATTCAAATAGAAAAAAATTTAAATTACTTATTGTATTAATAATAATAATGATAACTTATTTAAATTTTAATAATTTAACACAGTAACTAATCATTTATAAAATATTTCAATCGGGAAAAGTTTTTGCAGGTGTGACGATATTTAAAAATTTGTAAATTTAAATAATTGAAAATTATTCAATCAATATTTGTTTTTTATGTTTTCAAACCATTTAAAGATTTTTCTTTTTAAACTAAATCAGTTATTATTATTTATTACTTGTAAAAATTTGATTTAAATAATTTATGAAATGTGTCGACAAGTGAATTTAATGCATACTATGAATAAGAAAAACTCTTAATTCCACATTCGATAACTTAATTATGTATTTTTATATGAAATTATTAGTAAATTATTATTTTAAAAAAACAATATAATTTAAAGAAATTAATTATTGTACCCTTTTATTATTATTATTTCATTTCAAATAATTTTAATAAATTATAAAATGTGAAATGAATTTTACAAAAATTTTTTCATTTTTATTTTAGGTAATCGAAGAGCACCGATTTGGAAATATTTTATTGAAAATAAATGTAACGAAACGGTTATATGCATGTTATGTTCGAGAATTTTTTCAAATAAAAAAAATTGGGGAACAGGTAATATGAAAAGGCATTTGAAATTACATCCTGTAGAAAATGCCTACACTAGGTACATGATGAAAAAAAAATTTGATAATCAAAATTTGTGTTATAATTTATTTAACACATACGAAGAAATGACTAAGTCTAACCCGTTAAAAAAAACAAAGGTTTAAAAATTACAATAAGTAACAAAAAAAATTGCTGTTGCTGTTGTTGCTGCTGTTGTTGTTATGGATAAAAGAATTTTTATTTATTTTTATTTTTTATTTTTTATGAGTAGTTATCTAAATAATTAGAATTAATTAGAGTTTAATTAATAGCTCATTGTTTTTTATTATTTGTTTTTTGTGTATAAAGTTTTTTAAATACTCGAGAGAAAATAATAATAATAATAATAATTTTTATACTATAAATTTGTTAATGATAGTAGATTTAAATGTAAACAAACGGTCGTGCAAATAATCCATAAAAAAAAAAAAAAAAAGAAAAACTATCAGTTATTTATAGGGAAAATTTATTTTTTGAATTTGGAAAAGCTAAGAAATAAATGACTGATAATAATAATTAATGTGATAAGAGTTATCATGAGGTATTATTATTATTTATTTTTTTGTTAATAATATTTTTTTTTTTTTTTTTTTAAATTTATTTGATTTGATATTTTATATTTAAATTTTAAAATTTTTTTTTTTACTGCGATTAAATAATTTACCATGAAAAAATATTAGTATTATAAATTTATTATTATTCGATTTGTTTTTATATAAAAAAAAAAAAAAAATAATAAAAAATAATAATAATAATGATTTGAGATTAAATTCATTTTAATAATTATAATTATAAATAAATTGGAATTTAATTTTTGAAAAAAAAAAATTAAAAATCAATTTTCATTAATTACAAAGAAGAATGTTTTCCGGTTTAAGAAAAAAAATTATTAATGAATTAATTTGTTTTGTTTGTTTTGTTTGTTTGTTTGTTTACAGTTAAACATAAAAAGGCAAAACTTTCAATTGCTTTATATCAAAATTTTGCACAGAGTCCATTATGGAAATATTTTAAATTAGAAGAAAATATAAATAAGGCATTGTGTGCGGGTTGCGGTAAAAGAATGACGTTTAAAAAGGGAGTCACACAAACATCTAATCTCATACAGCATCTCATGAGAAAACATCCGGATATGTACCAGAATTTTGTCATCGAAAGGGAAAAGAGAAACGTTCTCATGCTCGGTGGGATTCAATTACACGAATTATTAAATCAAAATTTTTAAATAATTATATTTTTAAATTGAATTTTAACGTGTGATCGAACGCGAGCATTATTATTTATATAAATATACTAAACGTAATTTAGTATTTTATGTTTGAACGCCATTTTTTTTGTCATGGTACAAATTAGAAAATGAACTCGATCATTCCATAATGAGTTTTATAAT
>NW_002987755.1:235523-298466 GCF_000006295.1 Pediculus humanus corporis | reverse complement strand
TAATGTACTTATTATAAATTATTAATCGATCGATCGATTTATCAATCAATCATTTATTTATTTATTTATTATTATTATAATTTATTTATTTATTTTTTTTGCTCAACAGTCTTAATGAAATCATCTTGTGGTTTTTTTATTTTATTTATTTATTAATTAGTATATATATAAATTTTAATTTATTATAATTATTGTTCCATAAAATTACAATTATTTATTTAATTTTATTTAAAAAAAAAACTCTACGATTTTTAATTAATTATTAATTATAATCATCGTCATTATTATTACTATTACTATTATTATTATTATTTATTTACTTATTACTTTTTTTTATTTATTTATTAATTAATAAAATCCAATAAAAACCACGTCGAAAAACAGTCGTTTAGAAAACGAAGTTTACAAAAATTTATTTATTTATTTATTAACCTTTTACACATCTCGATGTTAAGAATATAATTAATAATAATAAAAAATAAAAATTGTGCGTGTACATGCACATACATACATACATACACACACGTACACACATGCACAACAAATTTAAACTAATATACACAATACTAATAATATATATCTACTTTCAAATTAACAAACTACATTTCAAACTAAATATATATATATATATATATATATATTAGCTCTCTCTTTTCGTGTTTTATTATAATAATATATATATATATATATATATAATTGGCATCAATATCGCTTATATGGTTTTTTTTTGTTTTTATATTATTATTATTATTATTTAAAAATAACTTTTAATATAAAGTAGTAACGAATAATTTTTTTTATTTATTTAATTATAAATGTCTTTTTTTTAAAATATTATTATTACTATTATACATATATAATTTTTTTTTTTACTATTTTTTTTTTAAATAATTTTTTTTTTTTTTTTTTTTTTAGTCTTTGATCTTGATCAGACTTGCAATAGTGAATACAGTTAATATTATCAAAGACCGGTTATTATTATTATTATTATTATTATTATTATTATTATTATTATTAAACTCTTTTAATACATTTATTTAAGAAAAACGAAAAACGAAAAATAATAATTATTATTATCATCAGCCATGAAAAAATGGATTTTATTTAAAAAAAAAAAAAATTTATTTATTAATTTATTTAATTAATGGGACGTTTAATTTAAAAAAAATTTTATTATTATTATTATTATTATTATTAAAATGTTACGACGACGAGCAGTTTACGAGGCAGTATATATTTATTTATTTATTATTATTATCATCAATATCATATATTTATTAATAAATAAATTGCTTTTCACGAAAAAAAAAATTTTAATTATTTAATTAATTAATTGATTTTCGTTTTACATTTAAATAATTATTATTATTAATATTTATTTATTTATTTTTATAAAAATATGGCTGATAATTACGGAAGCCTAAAGTTTTTTTTCCTATTTTTTATTTATTTATTTATTTATTATTAATCAAACGCATAATAAAAAAATATTTGTGGATTTTTAATTTTTTTTTTCGCGGTCAGTTTTCTTTTTTTTTTGAGCAAATTATTATTATTATTATTATTATTATTATTAACAGTCACTTTTTTTTAGCAAATCCATCATGTGTCATATATAAATCAAGATCTTTATTTTTTTTCTCTCTCTCTCCTCCTCTCCCCCTCTCTCTTCATCATTTTTTTTTTATTTTTTTTTCTTATTTATATATATATATATTTTTTTTTTCGAATTAAATTATTAAATTTTCTTTAATTTTTATTATAAATAATTTTTTTTTAATTTTAAATATGTATTAATATTATTATTATTATTCTTATCGATAATATTATTATTTATTACATATATAATTAAATATCAATAAAAAAATGCAAAAAAACTAACTACAAACACTATTTATTATATACTATGTAACATACTCTTAATTTTTTTAAATAATTTTTTAAATAATAATAATAATAATAATTTTTAAGTAAGAAAAAATAATAAAAAAATAAAATAGTAAAAAACTAACTCATAATAATAATAATAAGTTAATAGCGTAAACATATAATATCATTACAACACTATTAACAATTGATAATAATATTAAAAAAATAATAATAATAAATAAAAACAATATTAATAATATATATAAATAATTACTACAGGAGCGCCAAAAAACAATGTAGTGGCAGTTTTTCAAATCACAGCCTCGGCTGAGATTGTCTTTTTTTTTTTGTTTTAGTTTTTCTTTAATCTGACCAAAAGCATATAAATAAATAAGAAAAGGAAAAACAAATAAAAATATAAATAATACATCGTGTTGTGTTGTCATACATCAATTAAGTATCGAAATTATTATTATTATGATTATTATCATCATCCTGACACGTGGAAATATACAAATTTTCATTTATTTATTTATGTGGAACTTATTAAACGCGATTTGAACACAAAGAAATATTATTATTATTATTATTTTCATCACCATAATCGTCGTCGTCGTCGTATTAATTTTTCTTTAAAAATTTTCCAAAATTATTATCATTTTTTTTTAAATATTTTTTTTATTCTTAAACGACCATATAAGAATTTGTTTATATATATATATTTATATAAATTTGAAAACTTTAATAAATTATTATTATTATTACTTCCGTTCGGTACAAAAAAATTTTCTCAAATCCGAAAAGAGAACTCCTCGTGTGTGTATGTATATAAATATTTAAATTTTCAACTGTAAAAATAATTATTTAATATTATTAATAAATAAATAAATAAATAAATATATTTTTCTCTCTCACTTCCTCACATTATTTTAAAAAAAAAAATGTAGTCGTCAAAACGGAAATGACGTCATTTTAAAAAAATTTATATGGTGAAACGCAACGTAAAAATAATTTTTCTTTTTTCTTTTTCTTTCTCCCCACCCCCTCGCGTTAAATTTTTTTTAATAATAATAATAATAATAATAATTGTTATCGTTAAATATTATATCTGCATGTACATAAATATATATATTTAATTAATTAAATAAAATGAAAAATATAACTTTTTTTTTTTTTTTTAAACTCCCTGACAATTATTTCTCTTTCTCTGTTTCTATACAAAATTGGCAAGATTATTTTATAAAAAATTTTTTTTATCATTATTATTATTTAAATATACATATATATATAATCAATTTAATTTAAAATAATAATAATAATAATATCTGAATCTAAGTAATAATAATTATGTATTTTTTCATACTATAAATATCAATAATAAATATATATATATATATATATATATATATATATATATATATATATATATATATATATAGTGCATATTATTTAAATATATAGTTTTTTTTTTTTTTTTTTTTTTTTAAAAAAAAAAATTTAATAACTTATTGTACTTTAAGTAAACGAATTATTTATATATATAATTACAGTATTAATAATAATAATAAATGAAATATTTCTTCAAACTGTATGGAGAAAAAAATTAAAATTAAAAAAAATAACGTTAAATAATTTTTAATACTGACTTTGATAATGAAATTATTATACGGATTTGAATTATTATTATTATTATCATTATTATTGCCATCATCATCATCATCATCATCATCGTTATATTCATCATCGAATTACGAATGATAAATAATCGTTTGATTATTACTATTGTAAATGATTCGTTTTTTAATAAGGAAAAGTTTAGTTAAGATCATGTACCTGTTTTCCCACGACTGGAATTTTGGAATTTCTGGAAAACACACAGGGATGATCCTGTTAAAATTGTATTTTGTGCGTAATTTTAACTAACAAAATGTTTTAAAAATTTTTAAACAGAAGAAAAAGCGATCGGTTGGTAAACCTGTTCAAGAAAATTAGAAAATCATTTCCATGAGATTTGGATTGGACAAATAAGAAAAAAGGTACTTAAAAAGGGTATTAAAAAAAAATTATTTAAAGGTTATTTGGCACTTTGTGTGAACCTGTATTGGGTATGAAAATTGTATTTTTTTGGAAATACCGGATGCAGTTGGAAAACCACCGGAAAAATCACCATCAAAACGACATCGAAAAAAAATTTTTTTTTTTTAAAAAACATAATAATGTGCGTAAAAATCTGATAATTGAAGAAGAAAATTGTTCGTCATTAGAAAAAATTAAATAACAATTAAAATGATGATGATAATGATCATATTAATAATAATAATAATAATAACATCATTCATGCATATTTTATATATATTCGTAATTTCGAAAACAGAATTTTTCCCGACATTTCCACAAAATTTAAATTTTTTGTAATTCGACGACTACGACGACGACGACGAAAATAACAACAACAACAGTAATAATAATAATAATAATAATAATATATATTTATTATAATTATTTTCTTAGCCTTTAAAGCCTTTAAGCGCCGGAATGATTTTAGTTCTTTCTTTGGAGAGCAATTCGTTCAAATGGGGCAGTGAAAAAAAAGAAAATTAATTATCCGTCACTTTTCATGTTAATATATATAAATTTATAAATTTTTTTAAAACTTTTATTTCGTTTCAAAAATAAAAATAAAAAATAATAATAATAATAATAATAACAAAGAAGAATACTGTGCGGCCCACATTAAAAAAAAAAAAAAAAAAAAAAAAAAAACAATTTTAAATCATACGATGAAAGAACGGACGTGGTTATTCATAGTTAATATCATCATCATCATCATCAGACGAAAACAAAAACATAAAAATTAACTAATAGATCAAGTTCATGCACGGTTAGGCAGACCGAAAAATTAAAAAAAAAAGAAAAAATTAGACAAATTATTATTATTATTATTATTTTTTTTTTTGTGATGGCCAAGGCCAACAAACGTTTTCCCCTTAAATTAATGATTATTCATGCCTGATGTCACTAAATCGTGGTAGAAGATTTTTTCGTCCATTAAAAAAAAAAAAAAAACGGCCTCAAAAAATTTTTCTTTATAAATTAGCAATAGTGCGTTGTCTATTAATAATAATAATAATGATGAAAAGTCACACACATCCGCGTAAACAATGAAAAAAGAAAAAGAAAAAAAAAGAAAAAAAATCATTAACAAATATTAAAAGCATCCTTTACAAAATATATATATATATAACAATATTTCGGTAATTAATTAAATAATAATAATAATAAGTAATAATAATAATAAAATTAAAAAGTATTAAAAACTTATCTTAACGAATCCGTTTGATTAAAATACATATATATATATATATAAATTGTTTCTCCCAACATCATCATCATCATCATCATTATCACTCCAGGTACTAATTCCAACTCATAATAAGAGGTCAGGTCATTTTTGCAAAAAAAAAGAAAACAAAAGAAAAAAAAAAAAAGAAAACATATAAGTACAAAACGCCAAATAGTAAGTTTTCAACAAATCCCCAATAATAATTTTTTTTTTTTTTTCAAAAACAAACAAAAATGAACTCAAAAATATATATATATAAACACGTGGAACGCACACGTACACACGCACACACACTCCCACACACTCATTATACATATAAAAACGTCAAAAAATTAAAAAAAAAAAAAAAAATTAAATCTCATTTTCCCGCCATTTTTCTCAATGTGAATATGTAAATAAGTACATAAACACTCACCTTGTAGAAAAAAAAGAAAAAATGCATCGGAAAATTAAACTACTACCAACTGAACAAAAAAAAAAAAAACATAAACATGATCAATAAATATTATTTATATATATATGTGTGTGTATATATCACTGTTATAAAAATATAATCTGATGAGAAAGAAAACAGAAAATTAGCGTGTTATATGAAAATAAATTTTTTTTTTTTTTTTTTTTTTTTAGCCCGAAAAGCTAAAACTAAAAAACTAAAAAACTAAAAACAAAAAAAAACCTTCTTGGAAAAAAAAAAGTGTTTCGATTATACATCATCATGAGGGGAGTCAAATAATAATATTAATAATAATACTTTTTACACAACCTATATAACAAAAAAAAAAAAAAAAAAAACGTAACAAAACATAAACTAATTTCTCTATCTTTTCTCTCTCTCTCTCTCACTCTCTCTCTCTTTACTACTTCCTTCCTTTTTTTTTTTTTTTTTTGCTTTTTAAACTTTTCATAACAAGTATAACATAAAAAAAAAAAAAAAGATTCTACAACTGTTGTTGTTAAGAGGTCGGCCATAATTATTAATTAGTATTAAAAAAAAAAAAAAAAATGATAATAATAATTAATGCCTTCTTTCCATCTATCTCACTCTCTCTTTCTTTTTCTCTTTCCTTAGGAACAAAAATACTTGATAAAAAATTAATAAAAAAATAATAAAAAATAAAAAAACTTACACGTAGACAAATTGTAAAATTATATATCAATAAACAATCAATCAATCAATCGATAAAAAAAATTGAAAAATTTGGTACGAGGTTTCTGCGAATACTTTTTAATTTGAATTTTTTTTTTTAAAAAAAAAAAAAATAAAACTTTCTTAAAGCAAGAACAATAAACAAAACTAAAAAACTAAAAAACTAAATAAAAAATAAAAAACTTGGTCATGGTTATAATATATATATATACCAATTCGATTCTTACAAACTAACTAATAATAATAATAATATATATATAAATATATATGTATATATATTAATAATAATATAATAGCTAACATAATATTAAATAATGCAATTAATTTAGGCAGAAATCTCATGCCAAACATTAATCAATCAATCAATCATCAAATCAATTCATATATATTAATTATATATATATTATATATAAGAAAAAAAAAACGGAAAATAAAAAAGTAGTCTTTTCGTTCATTTTTTTTTTAAGTTTTTAGTTTTTTAGTTTTTTTTTTCTTTTTACATTTAACAGAAATGATAGGCAGAAAATTAAAAATTGGGGGGGGGGGGGTTTGAAAAAACGAGTGAGCTATATATATATATATTTTCTTAAGATAATATACGGATTGCTTGACATACTGTGCGAGAGCATATGGGGCAAGCGGGTTCGGTTCCCTCGCAAAGACGAGTAGCACAGTCTAAACAAAATAAATTGTGACCGCAAGGAACGAGAGCAGCGTTGATTTCCTTTTCCGCGCATACCAAGCAGTCTCGTTTGGTACCCAAACTCATGCCTGTGATGCTGGCAAGGGAATCAGTGGGAGACGCGGAAGCCGTGGGCGAGGGCCTTGTTGTTATTCCCGTTGTGCTTGCCGACGATGGAAACGACCAAATATTCGATGAGGTAGTTGTTGTTTCGAAACCGGGGGATTCTCCAATCCCTTCGTCGCGTTCTAAACTCGAATTCCAAATCGAAACGAGATCACCGATTCGACCCCCGTTCGACGATGAACTGCTGTTCGAGCTAAGAGAACCGGATGAGCTAAAAGCTCCCGAACTGGCCGAGGATGTAAGAGAAGTCGGATGAAACATGTTAAGGGCATCCGAATTCAGAGTCGTGGAATTTGTGTCGGAAGGTTCTAAACAACTAAAAAGGCTTCCCAAACCAGTCTTGTACAATGATGCAAGTAATTCAGAATTGTCTTCGATCAAAGGTGCCCCCAATAGATCGGCCATGTTCGTTCCGTTCAACGTTCCCGCTCCCGTTCGCATCGCTATATGCGCTTCGATTTCCCTTTTGGCAACTTGAACGTTTTCGGGCAATCCGCTCACTTCGAAAACGGGTTCTTTGTCACGCGAGGGAGTTACTATGTAAGTGTGTGTTTGCTGTTGAATTCTTTTTATTGTGGCGCCTTTGGGTCCCACCACGAGACCGACAACTCTATATGGCACCCTTACTTGAATTGTGACTTGACCGGGGATATTGGCAGGAGGTCCGGGGGGTGACAAACCTCCGAGTAATCCGCCCAAATTAGTCTTTCTCGAAGCTCTGATTTGTGAAAAGTGTTCCGCTGCCGAAAGTATTTCACGTTTCGCCTTGGCCACGTCTTCCTTCCTTCCCGTCACAACGAAAACCGGTTCCTCTCCACGTACGGGCGTTTTGATGTAAGTGTTTGTCTTTGCTCGGAGTGCTTTTATTTTACACCCTGAAACAAAAACAAAACGGAAAAAAACGTTAGTTAATTTTTTAAAATTATGTAAAAAAAAACTTTAATATTCCGTGTGTGTATCGACAAAGAAATTTTGACCCTGGAAATAATAATAATAATAATAATAATAATAATACTACGACGTTTTCACCGTGAAAGCAGATCCGTATATAACCTTTTGTTGATGAAATTCAACAACCACGAATTCTCGTTTTCTCTTTAAGTAAACTAAAACTTGTAATGGTCACCACCACCGCCACCACTACCGCCATCTTATATTCTTTTTAATATATACATTTATTTATTTATTTTTTCTTCTAGTTTTTTAATAATTTGATTATACCGTCTCTGCGAGTAATTAGGATTCATTACTGTCTGAGTTTACATAGAACAGTCTGTGTCACGATACATATATATGTGTACAAATACTAAAAATAAAACTAAATAATTGAAAAAAAGGGGATTTTTTTTCTTCTTTTTTATAATTTGGGGGGATTCCTCGCGCGACAGCGTGTTAAACAATCAAACAGAATAAATTTCTTTAAAAAATTATTATTCTTAAATTTTTCAAATAATTTAATTTGCAAAACAAATTTAAATATTTCTATCATCATCATTTTATAGAAGGTAGTGTACACACAACAAACAGATGGAATGTTTTCCAAAAAAAAAAAATTTACACCCCTAAACAATAGAAAAAAATTGTAATAAAGGAGAGGGATGTAATGAAAAGAAATAAAAATAAAAAATAAAAAAGAACAAAACGATGACCTCAAAAAAAAAAAAAAAAAAAAAATTATCTTTTTCTATGATGAACAAGAGAGTCTTTTAATGAAAAAGGAAAGAAAAAAAGAAAAAGAAAAAAAAGAGAGAGAGAGAAAGAAAAGAAATCAAAGAACTAAAAGAAAAAAAAAAAAAAGAAAGACGACGACAATGAAAATACAAAACTGTACATTTACAAATGCCCCGTAAGAATTTTAACAAAGGGGGAGAAATAAAATAAAAAAAAAAAAAGAAATTTTAAACCCCTAAAAAAAAAACTACCACCACCACCACCACCATCACCGTCAAACAAACCATTTCAGGTAAAGGTTACTTCTTGGAAAAAAAAAAAAAACTTTAAAAAATAAAAATAAATCCAAGTCATAAAAAAAAAAAAAATTTAAAATTCACGCGTTTATAGCAAGTTTTTTTTTTTTTTTTTAAATATTTGGATTTCTTTTAAGGGTTTCTTTTTTTTTTAAGGGTGAAAACGTTTTTTTTTTTTTTTCGGTTGGTACAATAACAAAACTACCTACTACTAAATAATTTTTGTTTCACAAATGAAAATTTACACTTCACACAATAAAAAAGAAACAAATAAGGTTGACCTTTTAAGAGATTTTAAATAATAATTTACAAAACTCGAGGGTCTATAAAAGGTTTTACTTTTCTTTTTTATTTTTTTGCTGCTGTTTTTAGTCGCATTGATTAATTCCCTCCCCTCTCCCCCACCTCTTTAACCACCTAACAAAAATTTTAAAAAATTTTCCTTTTTTTTTTTTTTATTTAAGAAGAAGAATTATAAATGCGAATAATTAAAAACAAAATCAATAAACGAAAATTTCCCCCGCCCCGTCCTCCCGTCCTCCACTTTTTTTCTATACATGTTATATATATACTTTTATGGCTTCTTTTTAAATTGGGGAGACACATTTCGAAAAAGACAAAATTAAAAAATAAAAATAAAAAACGAAAAAAAATAATTTAATTTTTTTTTTTTTTTTAAAAAAAAAAGGATTTTCATTATTTTTCTTACTGATCACATGACCTGAATTTACCAAAAAAAAAAAACAAACAAACAAAACAAGTTTTTATGCGTTTGTATATTTCCAAATGCAAACTTGTTGTTATTGTGCGAAAATTACAAACGAACAAACAAACAAACAAAAGTATGGATAAAAGGTGATGGAATATCATTTTAAAAGCGAGCTTTCAAATTTAAAATTTGGCGGGAAATTTACAAAAAAAAAAAAAAAAAAAAAATGGCCGAAATAAAAAAACATCAAATTATAGAGAGTGAAAGTTAGAATCGCATAATTAAAAGTTTCAAAATTTTCTTTTTTCCAAAGCTCAAAGCCTTGGAAATGTGAAAATGCCAAAAAATTTACATAAATAACCGCGTAGAAAAAGAAGAAGGCATACTCATCATCTATATGCATTAAAATATTCGGAGGTCCACATATCTCTCCCCAAAAAAAAAAAAATTTCCCTTTTGTTTCTTGTTTTCTACAACCGAAATTCCCCCCCCCCAAAAAAAAAAGAAAAACCGCAACGCACGATAAAAGGAAAACCGTAGACAATTACATTGGGAAACAACAAGACAAAGAAATTGTCGGTCGGTCAGTTTGTCCGACCTTCAACTGTAGCACCCAAGTATGTATATAATGATGGTATCACACACTTTGGTGGGGGAACCATCCTCGACTCTTTCGAAGGCCTCTCTCTCTCTCTTTTTCCATACAAAAAAGAACTGGACAATGTTCTCATATCACGTGGCCTTCATTTTTTCTTCTTTTTCTTTACTCACGAGAAAAGAATAGAAATAAAAAAAAAAAAAATACCGGAAACCACTCAAAAAAATCTCTTTTTTTTTTCTTTCTTTCTTTCCTCCAAAACAAATCATTTCAGGTATTTCCGCTTCGCAAATAAAAAATAAAAAAAAAAAGGTTTTATTTTTGTGTTGTACAAATCATTGTACATTTTAAAAACATCTGTTATCGAAATTAAATGTGATTAAAGTACACGATTTTTACTGTGCAAAAAAAAAAAAGAAAAATAGGTACCTGAAACCGAACAACAAGATGAAACCAAATAATAATAATAATAATAAAATTCTTTAAAATCATTTTCTCAGGTAAAAAGAGTTTCTTTTTTTTTTTTTTGGAAATCATTTAATGAATTTTTTTTTTATCTTTCCTTTCATTTCTAATATTTTCGGTTCGGTTTTAAATAAAAACTCGGCATTTTTTTCCTTTTTCCTTTTTCCTTTGCCATACACCGGCATAACCAAAATATTTTAATTGATACGCGCTCGCATTCCTTTTTTAAAGAAAAAATGCGCATAAATAAATTGGCTCGAGTCTTGGCATATTTTAGCGCCATAAAATTCGATTCAAGGAAATACATCTTAAAAAAAATTTTTTTTTTTTAATACGATTCCATCGCCCATAAGTTCACGCACACGCACGCACGCACACACGCACTCACGCACCGCCGCCTAGGATGAGTCATTTTAATTGCCGTGGTGTCACAATTATATTTGCGTGGGAGATGATGCCATTACAATCGTATTTATTTCCCGGCTTGAAAACTTATGGAATATGTTTTAAATCCGTAATTCTAAAACCACGTCAATCTCATTTACCAAAAATGTGACCCACATATTAATTACTAAACAAAAAAAATAATTACGACGACGAAATTTCATCAGTCGAACGTTTCGTTTCCTTTTTTTTTTTTTTTTAAATACCAAATATAACAAAACGTTAAAATGAATATTGATCCGACATTTTGAAATTAATTCGAAAAACGCGCCAATTGATTGTTTTTTTTTTTTTTTTTTCGTCTACGTACTAAAATCTGTAGGAGAACCAAAGACTCATATAATAACTCCTCGTTTAAGCGCCCCGCACATTTTTTTTACGACGAGAATAGAAATTTCAAGGTTTTTCAATGAATTCAAAAAACTTTTAAAAACAAAAAGTAATAAAAATAAAAAAAATGAATAGATTTTCGTAAAGGGTTTTTCTTTCGTTTAACTACAACTACAACAACTACTACTACTAATTCCCTCAAGATTCCCCTTAAATTTCATAACATAAAAGGGGGGCACCATTACTAAAAAGGTCAACGTGTGTGTGTGTGTATGCGCTTTTCCACGACAACTTTTCCACATTATTATTATTATTATTCATGGACCGATACATATAAATAACCAATTATTCATCAACGACACTCTTTTTTCCTTCCCCTTTTCTCCCATTCCTCCTACCCCCCCCAAGAAAAAAAAATGTATACATTTATACAAACTACTAATAAAAATAAAATGGAGTCACATTTTATATATTTTTATTTTTTTTTTTTTGCACAATAAAAAGAAAATGTTTTAAACTGATTAAAAAAGAAAATTTTTTATATTTCAAGGATAAGTCCGATAAAAAAAAAATTTTCTAAAATTCACAAATCTATAAAAATAGAAAAAACTTAAAATAATATGTATTGAGGTTGGTCAAGTTAAGATTGAGAGAGAGAAAGAGAAAGAGAGAGAGAGAAAAAACAAATATTTACATAACGCAAATTTTAGGCATGTCGAGTTTTCTTTTTTCTTTTTTGGTTTTGGCGCCATTTTAACTTAAACAAAGTTGTAAAACATAAAATGGCATTCGTTCGTTTAATAATAAATAAATACACATACACGTACACGTACGAGCACGTGTATAAAGCTTTCGATTGGAAATTTATCATTATTATTATTATTATTATTATTATTATTATTTAAAAATGGTGGCAATGCACTTTTCTTTTCTTTTTATCGATACGCACACAGTAAAATTTCATTTTTTCATCTTGTTAATTTACGAGATTCTTGTTTTTTTTTTTTTTTTTTTTTTTCTTTTTAATATAAATATTTCGATCTATAAATAAACTACTATTTAAAAAAATCGGGGGTGCATGTGGGGATTTTTTTTTTCCTTTCTTTCTTTCTTTCTTTTTAAAACGAAAAAAAAAAATGGAGAATGAATTGAATCGAGACGAAATCCTAAACGTAATGGCGGCGAAACAATAAAAAATTTTTTAAATAAATTTCAACTACGATTAGTATTATTCAATCGAAGGCCGAATGTGATGGTGGTGGTGGCGGCGGCGGCGGTGATGAAATTAAAATTTTGTGTCGTGATTTTCAACCCCCATCCCCACCCCACCCCCAATAACGAATCAAATTCTTAAAAAAAAATTGAAATTTTTTTAATGACTTAAAGAGTCTATGCATTATTATTATTATTATTACGGATAGTCGACAACGACAAAAACAAAGGTACGGCAATTAAGGCCGACGTCTCTCTCTCTCTCTCTCACTCTTTTAATAAATTGGAGAATTACTCTTTTTTTTTCTCTTTTTCCTTTCCCCGCTTCTTTATCATTATCATCATCATCATCATTATTTCAAAAGAACAAAGTATCTGAACCCACGAGTTACAAAAAAAAAAAAAAAATCTTTATTTACCGAGATACTTCCCAAAAAAAAAAAAAAAAACCTTGAACTCGGAGTTTTTGAAATAATAATAATAATAATAATAATAATAATCAAACTCTCATTTCCTCGAGTGAATGTCTCGACATTCCCAACTGGCAACCGCGTTGCCCAAACGTGTGTTCCTGGCTCATAGTCAATTTTCTATTCCTTCACAGACGTTTTATTATAAGAAGACGTGTCGGCGGAATACAATTTGAATATGTCTCTTTCGGGATACTATATATTTCCGCAGAGGAGAGGAGGAGGAGGAGAATACCCGTGACTAAAAATGAAAACTTGTCTATTGAAATTACTCGAAATGAAAGAGACAAAGAGAGTCAGAGAGAGAAAGAGAAAGAGAGAAGGAAAAAAAACAAACTCACGACACAATGATACCCGTCGTCGTCGTCGTCATCGTCATCGTATTCGCATTACAAATGAAAATGAAAGGCCAACAAAAAGAACGAAACGGATAGCTTTATCCATACTTAGACATAACCTCAAGTTCGAATTTTCGAAGTCGAGAGCCGTGTGAACCAAACATTCAAGGACACCTTCCTCCACACAAATTTCAAAGACAAGCAAACAAAGTAATATGGAAGATATTATGCCTGAATAATCAAAACAAAAAATAATAATAATAATATTTTGATGAATGGCTAGCCAGCCAATGGATTTTATTAAAAATTTCAACATTTTGATTTATCGATCGATCGATTAAAGAAGCCCAAGAAACGTAAAAATAAAGAGAAAAAAAAAAAAAAAAAAACAAAAAACAAAAAAAATAAAAATTCCAACAAGTATTCACACAGTTAAAGTATGGACTTTCTTTACTTATTTTGAATATCATTATCATTATTATTATTTATTTTTGTCTTTGCTACTACTTGTTCATTCTCGACTCCCACAAGAAAAAGAAAAGAGAGAAAAAAAAAAAAAAAAAAAAAAACGTAAATAAACCTTCAACCACTTCCATATGGCGCATCGTGACTCAAACACGTTTAAAATACATAACAGAATATATCGTCAAGGGAACAACGTACTAGTACTACGTTTTGGCAGTCAACCCATCTAAATCATCATCATCATCATCATCATCGTGAGGGCAGGAAGTGCCCTCGCCTACAAAACAACTCAATGCCCATTCATTCTCCTGCATTTTTTTTAAAAATTTATATATGTATTCCCGCTCATTTTTATGCGGTTTATATTTTTTATCTCGAACACGTTTTATTTTCCCACAGAATTTTTTTTTTTTTTTTTTTGCTAATTTTTCTTTTTGAATGAATGTCCTTAACGTCGAAACATTACGATGAATTGTTTTTGTTTTTATACAAATCAATAAATCGATACACGTTTAAAATAATAATAATAAATAAATAAATAAATAAAAATTATTTGAAGGTCCTCGGTCGAAAATTCAGTTAAGAAAACAAAACAAAACAGGAAACGGGATTCGATAAGTTTTTTTGTTTTTGTTTTTAATTAATAAAATTTCAAAAAACTTTATGTTATGTTTTATATATATATATATATATATATATATATATATATATATATATATATATATATATATATATATATATATTTTCGATCGATGTAAACAAAAATGTTTGTATGACGTAATCATCCAATAATTCAATAACAAACATGCACTCTGATATAAAAATAAAAAATTTTTTTTGATGAAACTAAATAAAGTTCTTAGCAACAACATTTTCCCGTATTGTATTCGCGTTTTAAATGTTTTTATTTGATTTAAAAAAAAAAAAAAAATAAGGGGGAGGGGATCCCAATAATAATTTCGATTTTTCTTTTTATGAAACAGAATTACAAATCATCACCGGATGTCATCTATCTATAAGAAATCAATACCATTTTTAGTTGTAATGTTTTCATATAAAAAATTTTTTTATAAAGTTGGTAGACCTTGTTGACGAGTTAAACACGTAACCATATAAGCAAAAAATTCAAATCCGTATAAAAAATGGATTCGAAATTAATATTTAAAGAAGAAAAAAAAAGAAAAGAAAATTATCGACGTTATTAAATAAAATATTCCTTCCCCCCACTACCCCTCCCCTACCGCCTCCGTCAGGTTTTGCAATTTTTTTAAAATTGCATTAGATAGACGTTGTCTATCATCGAGAGTACATTGTCCTGGGTCAAGGTTACAACAACTGGACTTAGTCATAGGCCTTCCTTTTCCTTCACCTTAACATTTTATAACTCTATGATGATGATGTTAGGAAGCAATGTCAAGGATTGAAAAAAAAAAAAAAAAAACTGCGCCATTTCAAAACAAAAACAAAAAAAAACCACAACAACAACAACAACAACCGAAACCGGAGGGGATTTTAAACAACCAACATTATTAATTCATGCAAATTCCAAAACCTTGTCAAAAATAAATAAATAAATAAGCAAATAACAACCGACTCTCGTGCAATATTCTAATCGTATATCTTTCACATAATAGATCGCACAATAACAATAACAACAACAACAACAAACAACAAACAACAATTTAAAGATTTTTTTTCCAATTATTAGATTGTGTGGCAACTCCTCTATATTGCCGGAATACATTAAAGAAAGAGAAACGTAGAACGAGAGACTAGTTAGTTAGTTCGTTGGCATTTGCTTTTTCCTCACATAATAACTACCCAAAAAAAAAATTCACAATGAAAAAAAATTATTAATAATTTCAACTCGGTTAACATCGATAAGCAAAGGATTGTACAGGCACGAGGTAAAAATACCTTCAGGTTCAAGGACACTCAAACTAATGACTAATTATCACTTCCTTTCATTAATGTAAGATTATTTCAATAGTTTTTTTTTTCTTTTTTTCTTTTCTTAAACTTTAAAATCATTTAGTTATTTACAAAATAATTAATGACCCATGTGTTTTAATAATAATAATAATAATAATAATAATAATGATAATAATAATAATTGACACAACTCCTTCAAGTATTTTTTTTTTATTAATATAATTCAAGCAGCAATAAACAAATAAATTAATGTTAAAAAAAAAATTTCTCATCAAAATAGAAAGTCACGTTATAAATTTAACTTCAATTATCTTCTCTCTCGTTTCATCATCGTAACAAACAAACAAACAAACAAACAAACGAACAAACAAAATCATCTCGATTAAAAATTTAAAAAAAAAAAAAAAAAAAAAAAAGAGAAACAATAATAATTTGAATACGCGATGTAGTTGGAAAATATCGTCATATACGACGTCACAATACGAATTTAAAATAAACGAACAAACATACAAACAAACAAACAAACGATCGATTGCAACAATAAATAAATTAATAAATTAATTAATTAATAAGAAAAACGACGGATTTTTGAAAATGCAAATGGATCGAATTCGAAAAAAAAAATTTCAAATCAAATATTAAATCGTCATTTCCGGAAATACAAACATTTTTTTTTAAATTCGTACGTTTTGCGATGGGAATCATACATGCATATCCGGTTTATTTATTTATTAATTTTTTTTCGTTATTCTCATTCATTAAAGATTTAAAAATGAATCATATATAAAATACATAAATAATCGAATAAAAATTTAAAATGTCTGATTGTAAAAAAGAGCAAACAGGAAATTTTAAATGAATATCGATAGTGAGAGAGAGAGAGAGAGAGAAGTATGTTTACACGAACGACGTGTGTGTGTGTGTATTGATGTTTAATAACAAATGTGGCAAAAAAAAAAAAAAAACAGGATAAAAAAAAAAAAATTAGAATAGGTGTAATTAGGTATGAGAGAAGGTTGGCCTCGAAGAGTTCATGAAACTCTCTCGAGGGATTCTCGGTTCGATCATACGAGTTCAACCGTGATGAAAGCCTACAGACTACAGAGCCTATTATTATTATTATTATTGATATTCCAGCTTCATTATCGGTTTTTTTTTTTTTTTTTTTTTTTTTTTAATGCCAATTAAACATTTTATTTTTTCTTCGAACTTTTCCTTTTAACTTTTTTAAATCATTATTATTCGACGTCAAATCAATGCTAAAATTTATTCTTACAGTTAAAAACGTCAATAAATATTAATAAATAAATAAATAAATTTAGATTTTTTTATTAAATACAAAACGGAAACTATTAAATTATAAGATAACGGTTTTTTTTTTTTTTTAAACAACCCTCACAACATTTTGTTAAAACACAACCTTCACGGATATTTTTGTTATTTGTTCTGGTTATTGTTACCCTTAAAAAAAAAAAATTTTTTTTTTTTTTTTAATCCAACCCCTAAAAAAGGTACCTGTTCTCCTTTTTTCTCGAAAATTTATCTCTCTCGTTTGTTTTAACTTTTTGTAGACATGTTTGTAACAAGTGATACTTAAATAAATTAATAAAAAAAAAAAATTTTATTTAAAAAAATATTTTTTAAACCGAGTTCAAAAAACTTATTCGAACGTATTAAAATCGTTTTTTTTTTTTATAAACAAAAAGTTTATTTGTTTATAAAAAAAAAAAATTTTTTACCACACATGAACGCATCATGATTTTATATCATCAGAGGAAGAAATCTAATAATAATAATAAAATCTACAATTTCGAAATTCGTGCTATCATAAGAGTAAATTAAACCAATCATTATTAAAATTTTCCCCCCAAGATTACTGTCGAAAATTAGCTACTGACAGCAGAAAAAAAAAAAACAAAAGACATTTTCAATATCCATCGTGATATCACACGCCCCAAATCGGGAAGTAAAATAGTCGAAAAAAAAACGAACATATCAACATTGTTTGAAATATTTAATTGTCGAAGAAGAAGAAAACAAACAAACAAACAATTGTTAAAGTTAGTTTGTAATCGGTAATCAGACAAACAAAAATACACAAAACATAAACGTTTTCGCAATGTTTTCAAATAAAAAATTTATTTTAATGAATGAGAATGAATTACGAATTTGTTGGCGGTTGTTAAAACAAACAAACCCAAATAACTTATAGGTAACAACAACAATAACATTTTTAGAAAGATTTTAAAGGAAAATAATTCGGAAAATGGGGGGAAAACACGCTGTCGGAATTATTTAAAAAAAAAAAAAAAATTAATACGAAAATCATTTTGTGAGAAAGAGATATAATAAGTCTGTGTAACCAAAAACAGATTTTATCTTTTTGTTGTTGTTGACATTAACTCGAAAATTCTTACAAAAAAAAAAAACATTTTCGAACAAGAGATCCCATTGTTTGTTACAATGAATTTTTTTTTCAAAAATTCACGACGGAAAATTTCGTTACCTTTC
Source organism: Pediculus humanus corporis (assembly GCF_000006295.1). Classification (NCBI taxonomy): domain Eukaryota; kingdom Metazoa; phylum Arthropoda; class Insecta; order Psocodea; family Pediculidae; genus Pediculus; species Pediculus humanus. Next base: position 279,858 of record NW_002987755.1, on the reverse strand, counting down.
CTCCTCTTCCTCCCCCCCCAAAAAAAAAAAACTCGAATCTCTCGTTTTGCTATCAATTGATAACGTATAAAACTTTATAATAAAATTATCCGGAGGGGGGGAATAAATAAATAAAAATGTTTTCTAAACAAAACGTTTTGTTCGTTAAAAAAAAAAAAAATTCTTGTTTGTTTGTTCGTTTGTTCACTCGTTTGTACGTTTCTTCTTCCTTCAATCAAATCATAATTGAATATAGCAGAAGAAATAATAATAATAAAAAAAAATGCTTTTCGAGTTCGTTGTCGTCGATTTTAAAAATAAGATTTAGCTCGGCCACCACAAATTCAAATTCAAGGCCGTAAAGATAAAAATAATTATCTTTGAAAAGATTTGAAAAAAAAAAAAAAATAAAAGCAATCAATTACAAACTTTTTTTTGGGGGGTTTCAAGAGTAAAAAAAAAGGGGGGGGGAAAGGAAAAAAAAGGAAAACTTTTTTACGAACAAAACAAGGAAAGAAGCCTTCAAAAGTGAGTTTTTCCCCAAATTTTCCTTTTTTTGTTTTGTGAAAATCGAACAAATTAATTTAATAAAATTCGAATCAATTTCGAAAAAACTTTTTTTTCTGTATTGGCAAACCTAAGATGAAAATTCTTACCCCTTTCCTCTCGCAATTTCCCCCCCCCCAAACGTAAAACGTTCGTTTTGAAATCGCAGGAAAAAAGGAAAAAAGAAAAAAGGAAAATGACGTAATTCGCGTTGAAAAATTTATGTTTGGAAATTAATTCGAGCCCCCCTTTTGACGACTGGTATATCCCGGAGATGATCAGACAGATTAAATTAAATAATAATAATAATAATAATGATGCAATTTATGAGTATTAGGCAAAAGACCTTAATAAAAGTACGAAACGATTTACCCCCCTTCCCCCTACCCCTCCCCACGACTGGTAGCATATGAAACCCGTCTGATATTTTTTTTTTTTTCTATATCATTTCCATTGACATTGACTTCAAACAAGTTTTTTTTTTGTGTTGTTTGCCCATTATTTAAATTTTTCTTTAGACTTTTCTTTCTTTATCTACCTCTTATTACAATCACAGGTACAGGTAAAAGAAAATTTTAAAAATTTATACTAATTCTTTTATCATTATTATCATCATTTTCTTTTTGTTTCTTTTGCGGAAAAGGGGAGGAGGGGGAGGGGGAATCGTAAAACACGAATATTATATTTTATTCTCTTTTTGTTTTTTTGTTGTTCGGCGTGTAGATATTTATTGGAAAACACGATTTGTTCGGACATTTTCAAAACATCGAAACGAATTTGTAATTGCTACAAAAAACATTAAAAATCGTGATTTCGAAAAAAAAAAAAAATTTATATACACAAAAACAAACTATAATTCAAGGTTGAACAAATTTATATAATTGTTCTCTCTATATTACACCTCACTCAAGGGTCGTGAATCTATGTATGGCCTTTTCAAGCTTTCTAATGGCGTGAAAAAAAGAAAAAATTGTATTTACATACATTTCCTTAACACAACAACATTGACACTCTAAAGAAAATTTCAATTAAAAAATTCCTTTCTCCCCCGCCTTCGCCCCTACTCAAAATAAAGCAGACGAATAATAATAAAAACGACTACGAGAAATATTATTAATATTGTTAATATTTTATCAAATTAATAATAAAAAAATGGTTTTTTCGTCATTATGTTTAAATGTACGTGTTATACCACCACCACCTAGCACAGTCGCGTCTCTTCCGCCTGCCTCCCCCCTCCCATAAAGTCTGGAAATTTGACCTCTGTATTAATACAACCGTTTAACCTGGCCTTCACTTTGACTGAAACTCATAGGAGACACTGACCTCGTAAAATTATTATTATGCTCCTGAAAGTCAAGGAGTTCACAGACTACAACACACACACACACACACATATCGTCGTCGTCTTTTAAGCAACGATGTGTCATTGAAATAATAATAATAAAAAATTCTTCTTACGCCATAGTTATTATTATTACCAACATAATTAATTTTTTTTTTAGTAAATATTTATTAAAATCCAAAAAGATTATACGAAGAGAAAATTATTTATTATGACGGAGCTAAAAAGAGTTTTTAACACACACGCACAAGGATTTTGTATACGCACCGGAAATACGTAATAACTACGCTCGAAATTATTAGCCAATAGAGAGAGAGAGAGAGAGAGAGAGAGAAAAAAAAAATTACTTTACAAATCATTTCTTGTTAGCGTGTAATTTCTTTAAAAATAATTTAACGAAAAAGTAAAAATTATTATTAATTATCGGTGAGGGGGGTTCCCCTCCCTCCGATCCATTCATCATCGGAATATTTTTAGTAAAAGTCTATGGAAAGATTATAAAAATAATAAATGAGAAGTTTTTCTTTTTTTTTTTTATTAATTTTTGAAGAAATGAAATTTTCGTTTAATAAAAATATGATGCAACTCATAAAAATAAAATTCAAGGTTACTACTTTCCCTTATTATTATTATTATTATTATTATTACGATTATAAATCATTTAATACATTTCAGGTAAAAATAAATAGATCTTAATAACTTTTAACTTTTTTTTTTTAAAACTCATCTAACGCTCATTTTGTGTCACTGTTGTTGTTAAAAGAAAATGTAAGAAAACAAAAGTCAAGTTAAATGATGATTATTATGTCGGGTAACCAGACAACGTAACTTTTCATAATTATTCTTTCTTAAAGTTTTCCCCTCCTTCCCACTTTTCTAAATACGTAACAGAAGAAAAACAAAAGGTTCAACGTGGAGAACAAATTCAAAATATTTTTATAATAAAGGTGCAGCTAGCTAAATTTCCTTTCTTTCACTCTCTTTCTCGCTCTTCCTCTCCCTCTCCCACTCACTCTTCCACCGATATACAATTTTACTCATTTTTTAGGCGGACCTCACAAAAAAAAACTTAAACGAATTCTCTTTCGAGAGAATTAATGAAGCCTGAAAACCCGAATCGTGTCAATTCAGGTACATCAAGAGCTCAGAGTTTACACTATGATTATTTCTTTCAAAAGAAAAAAAGACGTGAACCCAGAACACTAGCCATTTTTTCCCCATTATGAGAGAGAAAAAAAAAGATCAAAAGAGAGTGTAAGTGTGCAAATTGAATGACGTAACAACAGCACACCCCCACCCCAAGGTTTCCTTTTTCCACCAATACTTAGGGGCGGTTTTCCATATTAAACAATTCAACAGTTGTAATAATCTAATAGAAAATTAACTACTACTATTTCTTAAAATTTCAAATTGGTTTAAAAAGCAACGAAATATCGGGGAACCCCCCTCCCTTTCAAACACAATAACTTACACACAAAGACAAATAAAAATTAAAAAATTAAAAAAAAAAAAAACCTTTTCTCTGGAGCGAAAAAATCTAAATATATAATTCATATCATCATTAACGACTCCAGACGATGACTATAACTTCTTATATTTTTTTCCCTTTGTTCCAGGAATGTATATATATAATATTATTGCGAAACGTTTTTTTTTTTTTTTTTTTTTTTTTTTAGAGTTTAGAGATCTTTTTAAAAATGAAATGACCTTCTACTATTTCTTTATTCATAACTTTATGAAATAATAAAGATTCATCTCTCTCTCTCTCTCTCTCTCTCTCTTTCCATTACGAAAAAAAATTTTATTATTATTATTAAACCGTTTTACTACTACATGTTCGTTTCTCTGAAGAACCAATACGATAATTGCACATTTGTAAAATAATATTTTCGAAAAACAGTTAAATAATAATAATGGACCGATCAACAAAAGAAAGAAAATGAGAAAAAATTGAAATTAAAAGCATTATTATTATTATTATTATTATTTAATATATCGTACGAATCCGCGTGTGTGTATGCATAATTTTCTTATAGTCTGGTTTGAATTACTTGCTTTTGATTATGTGAATAAGAATTGATACGAAATTATAAGAAAAAAAAAAAAAAACTAAAAGAAAAGTAAACGTCAAACTGGTTTTGTACTTGAAGTATCCTTCGCATTAACCTTCATTCACCAAAAGGCCAATGTACCCTTGCGCAATAGCTGACCTCGGAACTTGTATATAAAAAAAAAAATGTGTGTATGCGTGTGCGTGTGCGTGTACGTGTAGTAAAAGTTATCCGTCTGTGTGGGATCTTAGTTAGAAAATGGCAAATTTTTTTTACAAATTTGATTCTGACAGTGAAATGACACAAACAAACAAACTAAATTCAAATAGATGGCAAATATACGTTCCAGTAATAAAAAATAGAGAGAGAGAGAGAGAGATAGAGAGAGGGTAATAAAACTGTAACAAAAAAATAACCCAAAACGCCATTTTTATTCTTCGATATAAAACGTTAATAATTTATAGAATTTTAAAGGTGAGATACACGTATTTGTTGATAAAAACTTTTCGAATGGATTAGGAAATATTTCGATATAAGTTTCATCCCTCTAAATATTATTAAATTCATTTGTATTAGAGAGAGAGAAAGAGAGAGAGAGAGAAACTATTTGTAAATAAAATAATTTGTGATGATTTTATTGACGATTTATATCTATTACCACGTCATGACTTAACCAAAAAATAATAATAATAAAAATCGAAAGGTTTGTTTGCGCGTTTTAAAAAAAAAAAAACAAGAAAATGATTTTTTTTTTTGTTAAGGCAAACCTAAATGTAACATAATTATACAGGAAAGATCATGATTATGGCGGATGGATTCCAAATGTTACTACAACATTTCAAATCGAATACCTGAGAATAATTCGTGGGATCCAAAACCCAACCAGATTCATTTATTTCATAAAAACATTTTACTTTTCATTTCATTTGACAACTTGCTCAAGCAATCAAGTGCATGATTGTTTTTAAATATTATCATTATCATTGTTTTTAAAACAAACACAAACACAAACACAAACTTTTTTTTTTGTTTCACTCTCGCTATCATTTAATAATAGAAAACAAAATTTTTTTTCTTGTTATGTTTTTAAAAAATTATATTATCATAATTTATCCAATGTTTTGGCCACGTGCTTAAAACCGCCTTTTGACGTCAATTCAAAATTTTTCCCTTTTTTTTTTGGGGGGGGGGAGGGGAGTAAAAATGAATTTACTATTGATTAAAAAACATGGATGGCTACTATAGTATTTGGTGACGTTTGGTTCAAATGAAACAACCCTGAAGAAAATTTCAACCCCCATCATCTCACACAAGGGCATTATTTATAAGTAATTTACAATGGAATTAAATTAAATAATTAATAATTAATTAAATAAAATAATAATAATAATAATAATAAAACTTACCTTGGCGTCCAACAATTTCCGCAACATGTTCCGAACTAGGCACGGGAACACATTCCGTCATGTTTTGGCTCCTTTTATTTCTCACTTCTTCAATGATGGACGATGCAAATCCCACAGGATTTGACAGGGTTACATCCAAATTATCATCGGCAACCACACCGGAATTCGCCATTGTTGATGGCGATATGTGATCTAATCCCAACATAGAAAGTTCGAAAGCAAGTTGAAGGGTGCGTTCATCAACACCGTTACCCGCTCTTTCCATATCGCATAAATTCGCCGGCATTTTTACTTTTTTCCTTTCCTTTTTGATTTATATTGACGAGAATAATAAAAAACGAAAAAAAAAAAAAACGAAAAAAAAAAACGTTTTTCTTGCTGATATTACAATAATATTCCAATATAAATATATAAAACTCCAAATTATAATAAAACTCACTAATTAAAATGATAAAATTATTATTATTATTATTTGTAACGGTTATTTACCGTGTCTATAAAATAACATAAAACTTGCGATTAAAAATTATAATTTATAACGTTTTGGATAAAAACGATTATAATGTATTAAAATAAAATTTAAAAAAAAAAAAATAATAATAATTATTAAATATTTAAATAATTTACACCGAATATAAATTCACCATTTATTATAATAATAATAATTATTATTTTATTATTATTATTAGTCTCAACGAAAAAAATATATATAAAAAAATTATTATTAATTATTCTATTATTACTTTTATATAAAATTTTTTTTTTTTTTTTTTTTTAGAAAAATATTACTTAAAACATTTAAAACAAACAAAATTATTTAATTTAATTATCGAACTCAAATATATATAAAAAAAAAAAAAAAATTTTTTTTTTTTCCGATCTAAAACAAAATTATTTCACTTCACAAGATGTCACCTTACTCGAGAATTGTACCGCGTTTTGTGCATTCAAACCGGCATTGCGTTCTACCAAAGACCTGCAAAGGCTCTTTTTGAACATGTGCTCTCAACTTCGAGTCGAATTAACAATTAAACACGATTATCTCTCATGCTTACCTTACGGTCGATACATTCTATTTAAAATGATTTCATTTTTTACCCCGCTTCATTACTATCCAAAATTCGGCCCTTCCTTATTCTTATTAAATGGCGGCCGGAATGTTTAATTCATAACAAAATTAAGCTCGATATAATATATTATTATAAATAGTAAATTCGATTGATTTATAAAAAAAATTATTTTTTAATTTATAAATCGACGTGATTATAACACAATTTTAACAACAACTTATCATAACCGCTTTTTTTTTTCCCCCGGCTTGAAACACTAATGCTGTCAACGAATTAAAAAAATTTTAAATAACCGATTTTAACACGCGTTCGGACACATAAAGTAACACTCTATTTTTTTTAAAAAATAAAGGATTAAATGATATTTACTAATTTAAATTAATTATTAATTGATACTGAAAACAATAAGTGAAGAAAAAAAAAAACCGGTCCGCAAATACGGATAATTTAGGAGACATTTTACCCACGCCTCGATTAAATATAAATTTTTAAATGAACTCGTTGTATATGTTAACCATACGACGCCATGGTTTTTCTAATACTAAATAATACACTTAAACGATTGTTTTCTTTGTTTAGCTTATGCTAAAGCAGAAAGTACGTTCTCAAATTGATTCAATATTGGCGGGTAAATTCAGGGATTCAATGTCGTCTGTATATTTTTATTAAAAATGCCGGAAATAAGTACAATTATTTATTTTATTATAAAAATGTTTTGGAGATTTTATGAACTGAAAAATTTTCTAATTAATTTTAGTGTAATTTCTTTAAAAATTATATTTTAAATTTACCTTTATTAATTTTTCTTCGTAATAATTCTTAAAAACTTGCCCTTGAAATTTCAAGATCTTATGAATATCTATCAATTGCTTTACATAATTTTTTTTATTTTTATTTTTCCTAAAATAGGAATTATTCTAGTAGCGCATTTATAAAATCTCAAAAAAAAAAAATTATTTTTAATGAATTAAATATTAAAAACATTTTAATAAAACAAATTGATCCTATATCAAATTTGTCGATAGTTTTTTTTTTTTACAAAGTCAAATGATTTTGTTACATAAGTTTTGGGGTTGAAAGAATTTTTAAAAATGGATAACTTTTTCTTAAAAAGATTAGAAAAGTTCTTTATATTATTATGGATGTATCATTTGCATGGTTACAAACGAATTCTCATCCTTATAGCTTGATTGACTTGAATAAAGAAGAATGACTTTCATCGAGAATGAAAGTGTCTTTTATAAATATTTTTTACATTAATATGTTAAAATCAAACTGATGAGAATAAAAAAAATTTACTTATTATTTAGTGTCTGGTTCCGAAAAAGAAAAAAAAAATGTTTATGTTGCATATAAAAAAGTAAAATAAAACAGAATTAATATACCAGTCTCATATTTTGTTTTAATGTTATGTAATAATCATATATATATATTTAAGAAAAATAAAATATTTTTTACTAAGTAAAAACCATTTTCTAATAATTTTTAATCGTCATCATCATCAATGCCTTCATCTTCGATTGTGTCTACATATTTGGAAGTCTAAAAACAAATATAAAATAATATAAGTAATTTTATTTAAAAAAATACTTAAATTGGTTTTTTAAATTACTCTGATTAATTTTTTTTAAATTCATTAATCGAATTTACCTGAACTATACCCAACGATAAAGCATATGTCGCCATAGCCAAGACAGCAATTACACCTGCTATAAATTGATTTCGTTTCTTATTAGGAAATTCTTCATTTGTTTGTTGTTTTTGAATGTTTTCCTTTTGAGTTTTTTCAAATTCTGCACAAAATAAAAATTTATATCAAATAACAATATAAAATTTTTTAGAAATTAAAAAAAATTACCTTCAGATATAGCAGGAAAATATTTTTGAGATATCCTTATAACAAAGCTAACTAAATTATTACAAGCTTTTAAATGATTTTGAAGAGTTGGATTTGGAAATGGAGCCCTGAGCAAAGGAGCTAAATAAGAATAAATGATTGCATCCAATGAAGTTGCCTGATTTCCGAAAAAATATTTTGATTCTCCTAATCTGTTAGATAATAGCGTTAAACATTTTTCCGCATCACTATACACCTATGCAAAAGACAATTATCACATTACTACGAATAAAAATTAAATTTTTTTTTTTTTAATATTAGATTAAGTTTAAAAAATGAAATTAAAATATATTGTTAAGGTATACAAACTTGTGTTTCTATTGCTGCTAAATTTTCTTCTAATGATCCATATAATGCTGTTATTAAATTTTTAGCCTGCGCTTCATAATGACCAGGATAATAAAAATTTAATGGAAACATAAGCTTTTTGGCAAACCATGACTTTGTTAAATTAACACAATTTTTGTTATCTACCCACCTGTAAAACAATAACAAATTTAAATTTTGAATGGTAAATAAATTATAATGTATTACAAAATTCAAATTTACCAAACAAACTGCAAACCAGGGTACAACTTTTCTTTGAGTAATTCTATATAAGCTTGAATCTCCGATATATTTCTTGAAGATAATATATGATCGGCATAAAAGTTTTTACTTTGTAAATAAGACACTACATCTTGCAATTTATACAAAACAACTTGCCCGTGTCGGAATGTCGGCAAAGAAGTAGTAAGAGGATTATTTTTTACTTTTAATTGAACGGGTGCCCCAGATAATTTACAATAAACCTGAAATTTAAAAAATTATTAACTAATGACAAGAAGGAAAATATAAAAAAAAAAAAAAAAAAAATTAAAGTACCAAGATTTGCAAACAGTCCAAGTCAATTGATGGCAGTCCCCAATCTCCGCCCCAAACTTCCAATTCCATTGGCAATTTTAACCCGATATAAGTTTATCTGCATTTATTTAATTAAATTAAATTTTTTGGATTTTAATATCAAAACGCGGTCACTGCTTGCTAGTGCAGGATTTTTAAGAAGATTAGTTTTAGAAACGAATACAACTGCGGTTGACACACGCAGTTTTAATAATTTAATTAGTTGAAAATAAATTATTTAAAAAAGGCTTATGAATTCATGTATATATTTTTTAAACCATTTATTTACGAAAAATTGAACTAAAAAAAATTAAGCAGAGAATAAAAAACTTCAACAATAAATTTTTTTATTTTTCTTTTCATAAGTTTGTAAACTTGCTTTTTTTAAGGTTGGTACTTTTTTGAGAAAAAGCGGGTAAATGGTGACTTTTATTTAATTCAATGGAGTCGTAGTTTGAACTTTTTTTTTTTTTCGAAAACATTATTAAAATGTCACATAAATATATCACAGGACTTAAAATTAAATTAAAAAAAGCTCGCGCGAGTAACAGATTAAAAGAAATAAGCGAATATGCTTGTTCGCTAGCCTCGGTTTTAGGTGATAATGAAGAATATGAAGAAGCTTTATTGCTTTACAAAGAAAGTTTAAAAGCTTGTGAAAGTATTGGTGATAAATATGGTGTGGCTTTAGCTCAAAGAATGATAGCTGAAACTAATAATTGTTTAGGAAATTTTGAAGAGGCCTTAAAATTTGTACATTTGTTTTTAAAGTATGCCGTCAACGAAGATGATAAAGTAGAAGAGCAAAGAGGTTTAGTTTTAAGGGGGTTAGTTTATTTTACACATGCTGAGTGCATAGCAAACACTGAGCCTGAAAAGTATCAAGTCATAGAAAAACTTTTAAAGCAAAGTTTAGAGAGTTATCAGAAAAGCTATGCGATTTGTAATTCAGAGCTTAAAGAAGTAAATGAAAAAGAAGTATTACAAATGAAAGCAAGACTATTGCAAAACATAAGCTTGGTATTAATTAGGCAAGGAAACTTTGACGAAGGTGAAAAATGTCTTGTAAAATCTATAAAAATTTCGTCAGTAGAAAAATTTAATGATACGGAATGGATAAGTTACAACAGTTTAGGAGATTTGTATTCAAAAAAAAGAGATTATAAAAAAGCCTTAGACATTTATAACAAAGCTTTCAATTGTGCCTGCACAACACAAATGAAAACAGATTCTTTAATAGGAATAGCAAAATCTTATTTATTTTTGGATAACTTTGAAGAAGCAAAAATGACTTTAAAAAGAGCATATAAATTAAAAACAAATCCAGATGTTAAAGATATGTTGAAGCATGTTCTCTCCACGATAAAAACACAAAAAATGTTGAACAATACTCCTGAAACTAATATTGCAGAAAGAAAAATATTACATAGAAAATTGGGCAACTTATTCTTTAACTTAAAATTGCTGAAAAAAGCCATGGACAATTACATGCATTTGTTAAAATGTTGCAGAAAGAATCAAGATAATTATTTAAATATAATTATTTGCATTAAGCTTGTTATCAAAACTTTTGCAGAAGGTAAAGAATATTCTAAAGCTTTATTTTATGCCCATCAAGAATTACAATTATATTTAAAAAATTCACCAGAAAAGGCTTGTTATACTTATCTTAAAACTGGTAAACTTCATGAATTGAAAGGATCAGACTACGATGACATATCTTATGCATATTTCCAAGCAAAAGATACAGCTGAAAAATATGAAAATGATAAAATTAAAATTAAAAGTTTAAAAAGAATAATAAACATTGGGAAAAAGTTTGACAAACCAATGGTTGTCGAGCAAGCAACTAATGAGTTAAAGTGCTTAAAAGCTAAAAAAGAAAAAAATATTAGTAGTAGTGAATCTGAGAGTGATGATAATTTCTATTCTTTCGATTCTGACATTTGTGTTGATGAAGACATAGGTACAGACTCTGAATTTGAAGATGTTTTAAAAGAATCTGAAACAGAACAAGAGGAATTTGACAGACCGAGAGAAAGGTGTAAAAGGACAAAGTATTCAATTAAAAGAAATGAAAAAGGAGAAACTGAATTGCATGTTGCAACCATTAAAGGAAATCTAAAAAAAGTACAAAATTTAATTAGTCAAGGACACCCTGTTAACACTAGGGATGGAGCCGGATGGACTCCACTCCATGAAGCATGTAACCACGGGTATTTAGACATAGTTAAAATTTTAGTCGAAAATGGAGCCGATGTAAATGACAAAGGAGGCTCTGCGTGTGATTTAATCACACCCCTTCATGATGCAGCGATTAATGGACAGCATAAAGTGATTGAATATTTAATTGAAAAAGGAGCATCAACTTTAGTTTTAAATAAACAGGGTATGTACAAAGTTTTAGTTAATAATATGTTAAATCAATAAAATTATGATTTAATAGATTTTTTTTTTAAATAATTTATGCAGGATTGACTCCATTGCACTGCTTACTTGCTTGGCGAAAAAATTCTGCTTTGGATGCTGGTGAAGAAAAAGAATTTAACAGAGTGGCAAGAGCATTACAGTCTCCATTAGATTGTGACAATGGGAAAAGAAATTCTTCTATCATTGAAAATGAACAAAAGAAAAATAATAATTCTAATAATACAGCAAGTTCTTTAATACAAAGAAAAACTTGTCGTGAATTTTCCAAAAGTAAAAGTTCAGAAGAAAAAAACATCAGTAACATAACGCGAAGAAAACGACGTAGTATTATTGAGAGTGATGAAGGTTCAGATTCTTCAGATGATTTAGAAAGTAAAGAATGTAAATTATATAAAGAAGTAATGAATGGTTTTCGACGTTCTTCAAAAAAATATAAGGGTTCCGATTCAACTCAAAAAAATAATTTGTTACCAGCTCTTATAGACGAAAAAGACTGTTGTGAAAATCGTATTGTAAATGATGATTTTGAAGATGATTCAGGGGATGATTTAAAAAATGACGATGATTGTAGTAGTTGTACAAGTAACGAAATTTTAGGAAAAAATAAGTTGGAACAAAAATATGACAAAAAAATGGAAGAAAATATTGCGAGAAAAAAAAATAAAAAAATACGTTTGGATAATAAAAAATGTGCTGAGGAAAAAACGATTGAGGAAAAACCACATGAAAATCTTAGTGTCCATTTTGATGATAATTGGGATGACGATGTTGACGAATTTATATCAAATTTAGTGATTCCCTCTACGGAAAATAAAAACGATAAAAAATCTCATAACTCCGACATTTTTATCTCTCAACCGGATCCAGAAAATTTAATTTTTAATCCCTCCCAGGATAATTCTGAAATTCAAGATATCACCTACGAAATATTTAATAAAAAATTTGAAATTAATGTGAAAAAGTCCGAGCTCAATACTTTAAATTTTGAATGGTTGATGCAAACGGTTAAAAAAAGGTATCCGATTATCGACAATCCTGATTGTTACATTTCAATTAAAACGAATGAAAAACCATTAATTGAGGAATCAAATTTTTTGAGTATTTTAGAAGAAGATGAAAAAATTGAATTTGAAGTGATAAGATGGAAAAATTTTAAATTAGACGAAAGATACGTTAAAATCTGCACGATAAAAAATCATGGCGACATGAGAACAGGAATTAAATCGTATTCTTTTAAACACGAAGTACATCCGGAAGTATTTGAAATTTTTAAAAATCAATCTTTGTTCAGATCTTACGACTTGAGTAATTTAAAGCTGTCGTCAATATCATTAATCCCTGTTTGCAAAGCTTTGAAATACGAATCATTCATTCAAAAATTAGATTTAAGTAACAACGATTTCGGGGATCAGGGTATTGAATTAATAATAAAAATATTACAAATTTCCTTGATTGAAAAATTAAATATTAGCGGATGTTACGTCACATCTTTAGGTATACATAAATTAAATGATTTTTTAAATGTCGCCAACGAAATAAGTTTGAACGGTTTGTTATATTTAAATTTAAGTTGCAATCCGATCACAGATGATGCATTCAACGCTCTCGAAAACATAATTAAAAAATTACCTAATTTAACCGAAATTAACATAACTAATTGCAAATTGAATAAAAATTTACGAGAAGAAGACTACGTTACGGTGAAAATTTTTCAAGGTGGATTATTAAAACATAATTAACATTTTTATCATAATCTTGATTTTATGTATAAGTTATTGTTTTTTATCTATCAGTATAATAAAGTTTGTAAATTTTATTGACGTAGTTAATTAAATTTGAAGAGAAAAAAGGATACTTTAATCTGTTAAATATTTTTAGCAAATCGTTTTAAGTTTCTTTTTTTTTAAATTTGTTAATTTTCTGTTCGTATTTATACATTTATTTGTTTTATAATTATGACTTTGTATTAGTTCGTTTGTTTTTTAAATTACGTTTGTAATAAATTAGAAAAATGTGTTTTGTATATCTAGTCTTTAAATTAATGTAAATATATGTATCATTATTTGTTATAAAGTTTTTTAGTATTTTGTAATATGTATATGTTAATTTTATTAATATAATAAAATTTTTATATAACTGTAAATAATATAATTATTATCATTATTTGTATAAATATTTTATTTTTATATTTACCTAGTAATTCCCTCAAACGTTTCGTTATTTTCGAAAAGATGCAAATTATATGAATGATGACGTCACTAATTTTTCCAACGTTTCTATTGGTTGAAAAAATCGTTATTTTTAAAACCACGAACATTACAAGTTTTCATTCTCTATGATTTTTTTTTTTGAAACAGTAGTCGGTATCTTTTTTACTTTAAGTTTTAATACTTTGAAAATAATTAAAAATAAGTAAAATATTTGATATTTAAACTTAAAAAATAAAACAATTGAGATTTAAAGTTATGGAAAAACTAATTAAAATGAGTGGTAGTGCAAAACGAAAACCGTTACAAAATGAAACATCAAATGATTTTGATTCTGAGTGTTATAAACCTGAGGATGGTGAGAAATGTCGTTTATTTTAAAAAAATATATATATTTGTATTACGTGTGCATTATTATTGAATATTTTAGTAAGAATTTGTTTTTTTTTATTAAAAACAGACGAAAATTTCTTAAAGCTTTATCAAAACTACGATTATAAAGAGAAATTTGACTCTTTACAAACACCCTATCACAAATCGTGTAGAAAAAGAAAGCAAGATGAAGATTTAATGAGTAATTCGTGCAAAACATTATTTCAATATTTAAAACCATTTACGGATGAAAAAAAATTAGGCGATGTAAAAAACAGCCGAGAACAAAAAATAAATAAAACGTTTATATCGAAAAATTTCAGTCATAGAAAAGAAGCATTTAAAAAATTTAAATTTTTAACCATACGAAAAGAAACTCGTAATTCACATGAATTTTTATTCACAGAGTAAATAAACGTATAAAATATATAAATAAATTTGTTTAATTTCATTTAAGTTAAAATAAAATTAAGTTAAATCATTTTACAGGTGTAAAATATTATCGGAAAGTAAATCGAAAATAAATTTTTGTCAACCCAAGTTAAGTTTTTTTATGGATGTAAATACAAGTGAAAATCCAATTAATTATAAGGTAATAATTCAAAAATGAAATAATAATAATAATAATAATAAATGTAATGTCGTAATTTGTTTTGTTTACATTTAAATTTATTTAATAATTTACTTGAATTAAAACCTTTTTTTTGTTTTGTTTAAGGTTGAAAATGGGATTCAAATGACAAAAACAACAACATCTGATGATTTTTTAAATAACGTTTTCAATGGATCTTTTATAATTAAAAAATAATATTTTGTAATTATTAAAAAAAAAAAAAACAAAAATTAAATAAAATTTTATGAATAAAAATAAATAAGAATCATTTCTAATCATTTTAATAAATAATTAATTTTAATCTTATGTATTTCTCACGTTGTTGCTACAACAATAAAAAAAAATATTTATGTAATAACTCAAAATAAATGTAAAAAATAAATAAATAAATAAATAAATAAAGACAAAGTTATGTTTTATACGTTATTCATTATAATTAATAATAATAATAATAAGATAAAATAATGATAATGAAAGGAAAATAATAATTGGTTAAAATTTAAATAATTTAAAAAAGAAAAAAAAAACAAATCATAATTTTTTTTTTTTTTAATTTTTTTAAATTTTATTTAATTTAAAATTATTCATTTATATATAATTTTTTTTTATTTATTTTTATTATTATTATTTACCTTATCGTATATAATGAGAAAAACATTTTTAAAATAATAATAATAATAATAATAATAATAATGATGAAAAAATAAAAAATTATGTTTAATATTAATAAAGAATCTATAATATAATATAATATATACGCGACTCAAAAGACACAAAAAAAAAAAAATTTACAAATTAAAAACGCTAATTATTATTATTATTATTATTATTACCATATTCATAATAAGCCCTTTGGTAATTAATTAAAATAATCCAAAATAAAATAAATAAAAATAATTAATAAAAATAAAAATAAAAAATTGTAAAAAAAATTTTAAATAAATATTTCTTTTTTTTGTTTCTGTTTTTTTTTTTTACATTATTGTTATAATAATAATAATAATGATAATAATAAAGATAATAATAATAATAATAATAATAATAAATTTAGTTATAAATTTAATTTTTCTTGCTTTTCAACGTAAAATTTATTTATTTTTATTTTCTGTTATGGAAATATTTTTAATTTAATAATATTTTTGTGATATTGATTCAAAATAAATTTTATTATTATTATTATTATTTTTTGTTTTTAAATTAAGAAAAGCAACAAACAATATGTCGTTGGAAAATTATAATAAAATAAAAAAAAAAAATATATTAAATTCGTTTATTATATTATATAACGAATCGTCTTTAAAAAATTAAAAAAAAAAAAAAAAGTATATAATATTATAATATATGATAATTTGATTTTTTTTTTTTAAATATATTTAAAAAATACGTTTATTAATAATAATAATAATAATAATAATAATAAAATACTATATTGAAAATAAAATAAAATGGCAGTGTTTCAGTGTACTACTACTCATTCTCCTTGATAGCAAAAAAAAAATTTAAATAATTTAACAGTTTTAAATGTAAACAAACAAAACCTATGAAATTCTTATTTATTTATTTATTGATATCTCGATTCCCACTTTACATAGAAACTTTTATTAACATTTAAAGACAGTGTAATAGCATATATATTTTATGGGCGAAATGTTTTTTTTAGTTACTGTATTATTATTAACTTTGGCATGTAAAACCATTTCAATAGGTAACTAATATCAATCAATCAATCAATCATTCATTCATTATTTGTTCCCTGACTGTAATTATTATTATTATTATTATTATCAATTGTTTGAGAAAAAAAAAATTAAATTTTTAAAGTGGGGAGAAAAAAAAAAACCCAATATCACAGAGTTAAAAATGAAATAATAATAATAATAAAGAAAAGAGAAAACCATCATCAGGAGGTGGTTTAAAAAAACACTCGATGAACGGTGGGGGGGGGTAGAAGGGGGGGAGAGGGAGGGGAAGGTTTCGTGTATTTAAATGTTCCTTTAAACCTTGTTCGAACCTTTTCGAATTTTTGTGAAATGAAATAATAAAAACTAAAATTAAGTACATTTTCATATAACAATAAAAATTTTCCACTCCGGAAAAATAAACACGCGTGTATAATATATTTTCATTTGAAAATTATTATTATTATCATTATTATTATTATTATTATTTTAACGCCGAGTAATTTAAAACTATATTCATTTATCTGTTTCTTATTGGAAATTAAAAAATGTTTGAAAAATTTTGTTTTCCTCATTAAAACTTTATAATTAAAAATAATATAAGAGATAAAAATATATATATTTTATATATTTATATATATAATTTTCGAGTCTAATATTTCTGGTTGTGATTGGCTATTATAAAATATTTATTTACATTTTATCTTATCTAATTAAAGTATAATTAATATATATATTTATATATATTTATATAAAAATGCCTAATTGTTTATAATATATTTTAAAATTATCATTATCATTATTATTATTACTTTTTTTTGTACAGTTTTTTTTTTTTTTATTTTATTTTAAAACCACTTTAATTCTTACACAATACACGAGAGAAAACACGAATTATTATTATTATTATTATTATTATTAATTTGGGGGACCCGACTTGGTTGCGAACGTTAGAGTTAGTGCCTTATGTATGCTGTTGGTGTACAACAGCATTTGGGAATTGACTCGTCTAAAAACAAGTAGAAATTTTTATAACGTTAAAAATCTTTCGTGCCTTTTTTTTCCCTGTTGTTTTGCTGTTGTTTTTTAATTCCGGAAAATATTGAAAATTATAAACTTACTTAGGTTTAACTCCGAGCACCGCGAGCTGTTTCCTCTAAAGCTCTCACTTTAAGTTCACGTTCTCTTTGAGCTCGTATATATTCGTCGTGAGCTACCAAAGATGGATGAGGAAATCTTTCCCTTTCGAGCATGATTTGGCGTTGTAACTGTTCGTGAGCTGTCGCCTAAAATTTTCAAATATTTTTTTTTTTTTTTTTATTAATTTTTCTCGGTAAAAATGTGAAGAAAAAAAAAAAAAATTGATAAAATAATTACTTGATGCGCTAATTGATCAGCATATGGTCTCCCTAAGAGATCGGCTGGGTGATGAAGACCAAGTGGCATATCTCTCGGAGGTAATAAGTTAGGTCTCGGATACCCAGGAGGTGCGGAAGCTGTAATGAATTAAAAACCCATAGGAGTAGTGTCATCAATATGATGTAAATTTGAAACGCTTGATTATAAATTAAAAGTACCTGGTAAAGGAAAACCAGCAGCTGCGGCGGATGCTTCTTGTTGCGCTTGCGCTTGTTGACTCGGATGTAGGTGAAGATGAGTATGAGAATGAGCATGTGTATGGGCGTGGGTGTGAGCGTGATATTCTGGGGATATACCTAAAGTCGTTAGTTATACTAAATTAGCACTCACTTTCGTAAATAATTAATTAAAAGAGTTTTTATTGAAACCCACCGGCCATTTGTAACCGAACCATGGGATCAGTTGCGAGCGCAAGACGTTCTGCCTCGAGTGCAGCCACTGATGATGGATGAGGATGAGCTTGAGAAGGTCCCCCCGGACCGGGTGGTGGTGCACCAGGTCCCGCAGGAGGAATACCAAGCCTTTCAAGACGTTCACGTTCTAATTGACTCAAAGCAGGAGGTCCTGCTGTATGTTCCGTAATCCCGATAAAAAAAAGTTATGAATTAAAATTTTCTATGATGTGACAATCTATAACATTGTAAGATGATCAAAACTAACCAGGATGCCCGGGAGAGGGATATAACCCGAATTGAGGCGGAGGTCCACCAGGCAATCCACCGTAACGCCGATGCAATTCCAACCAATGAGGATCGAGAGGTGTAGGCATTCTTGTACCTGGTGCACCAGCCACTCCAGCATTTTTCATTAGTTCCTCTTTAAGTCGATCATTCAATTCTCTTTCTCTGAGTTCTCTTAATTCGCGTTCTCTTTTCTCCCGTTCAAGATGTTCTAACTCGAGCCTGTTTAATAATATCAAAATTGTTATTTACACTATTAGAAATAAAAGTACGGTACAAAAAAAATACTCGAATCTAAAAGACTTGCCTGTCTCGTGGCCCATACATAGAATTTAGTTGGTAATGTAACATAGGATCGATACATTGAGGAGGCAAACCTAAGGCAGCTGCACGTCCTGGTGAAAAACCTGCATGTGGTCTAGCATACTCACTGCGTAACAAATATTTAAATTTTCACAAAATTATATAATATAAATCGCCATTAAAATTAATTTTACAAAATGTACCTCAGCTGCCTCAAAGCCGGTGTGTCAGGATAGCCTGGCCTTTGCCCAAACCTGTCATACGGTGATGATATTGTTTCTATGGGACCACGTGAAGGAGGTTTAGATGCACTTTCTTTATTTTCAGGAGTATTTGCTATTTTACGCTATAAAAAGCAAATGTACAAACATATAAATACATTCGTGCATATTATTAGAATTAATTGGGTAATTAATTTATTTAAAAATTTAACTCACCGTTTGTGCTTGTTGAGCAGCTTTTTCCCTTTCTTCTCTTTCTCTTTCTGCCTGCTTTCTCAGACGTTCTTCACGCTTTCTAGCCAACTTTGAATCGGGAACGGGTTTGAAAGTCAAATCCGTTCTTGTACATGAATTATAATCCCCTCGATTCCAATGTCGCACAAATCTGAAAGAATTTATTATAAAATATTAACTAAATAAAAATTTAAATGTTTTTTATAAAATTTGAAATGCTTACATAGCACTTTGACTTCGATGACATTCAGTATCTTCTATTTTTGGTTCAGGGCTTGGAACCCTAGGTATATGTTGCGGGCTACCTTCATCCTCTTCGGGAGTAATATCAGATGATTCGGAAGCCGGCTCGCTTTTTAGTTCCTCCTGGGGGCCATGTCGAGAGGAATGATGCAAGGCTAAAGTATTTAAATAATAATCTAGGTTAACAAAAGAAATAAACTTTTTGTGCCACCGTAATTTTCATTCGTACTTTTACCGTGAGAAGGAGAAGGCTGCATGTTTGCGGCAGCTACGGCATGAGCTCTAAGTGCTTCTAAACTGGAACCGCTTAGGCTTGGAGGAGGAAGTCCCATTGCAGCCATCGGATGTCCAATTGGTGGAATGGCCATAATACCAGCTGGATGATGAGGTTTTGAGCCTCTGTTAGGACTTGAACCCAACACCATTCCAGGAACAACGTCTATATTTAAAAATTAATTGTTTTAATTTTTATTAATTTGAAAAATTAAAAATTAATTTTCAAAGGTTAATTATACATACCACTTTGATGATGGTGACTATGATGATGACTGTGATGGTGATTATTTCCACCGAGGCTTATACTGGTGGATTGTGTTTGAGACATAGTAGCACTCATGTGAGTCAGAGGACTAGATACTCTAGCAGATGGATTGTTTTGTTTTTTGACTGACGAAGTGCTCGATGAAGTTGTTGAATGACTTATGTGAATGCCTTGTTGCTTATCTGTACTTGAGTGCGAATGATGAACACTTGAATGATGCATAGTAGTAGTTTCCTAAAAAAACGTGTTCGAATTAGAAAAGTTACAGTAAAATTTTTTTTTTTTTACATAAAAATGTTTTTAAATCAATATTTACTTGATGTCGCTCTGTAGAACTACTATCTCCTATATCATCAGTTCTTTCAGTTTCTCTGACCCGAGTTGTGACGCTGCTTGAACTATGGTGAGTAAGAGTTGTTTCTTTTATTGGCGCATTTAATCCCTGAGGAGGAGGAATAGGATATGGATAGGGATATCCAAAAGGATAAGCAGCATATGGATGATATGGATTGTGCATTGCTGCAAAAAGAGGAAGTGTATGTTGAACAAGAGGGTGATGGGGAGGAATATGAGGTGGAAGAAAAGCTGGATGGTGAGCGGGAGAAATACGATTTAAAGGACTGGGTTGCTGTGAAGGATGCATTACTGAATTAGGTATGGATGTGGGGCAAGGTTGCATTATGTGGCTAGAACCTAAAATATAATGTCAGTTAAATTTTAAAAAAAAAAAAAAAAATCTTTTTTTACTTTTAAATAAAAGACTTTAAAATCAACCTGGCAATTGTGATGGAGAAACCAAAGCTCCGGAAGGGCTTTGGCCATGATGATTGTCTTTACTGTGAGATGATGAGGACTTGGAAGAGCTGGACGGTCTTGGCGGAACTGCTGATTGAGTAGTAGAAGTACTAGTGGAAATCAAATTAGCACTTGTATGCACAATCAAAGGAGATCTAAAATTTTTGTGAAGTAAATTAAAATAAAATAAACTAAAATAAATAAATTTGGAAAATTAAGAACTGACAAAAACTTACTCTGTATGATTAGAATTAAAATTTGTTTCGTTTGTATTTTCACTGGATTTTAAAAGAACTTCAGATTTCGGTTGAACAAGAGGCATTCTCATTCCAGGTTCGCAACTAGTTGGGAAGTTGGGGCGAGGTATTATCAAGTTTATTTCTTTCATTGAATTTCTCATGGGTACTTTTATAGAGTCATCAGAATCTTTATTTTCAGTTATGTCGTCATCCCTCACAATGACTTTGGTAGGAACATTTTTAATAGACGATTGCCCCTTCAAATCCATCATCATTTCAATAGACATCACTGGTAAATCGCTCGATAAATTTGATTTTTTCATGGGAGGCTCTCCCTCTGATTTTTCCGTTTCCGGCCCTAATAATCCTGTTTTAGGATCAACGGTTATAAGTTTATCTGAATCATTGTTTACCTCTGTATTACATTTTGGTTTTTCTTCTTCTTCTTCGTTAACTTTTTCTTTACCTTCAGAACTTTTATCTGTAGTATTAGCTATAAAAACTGACATTGGAGTTATTGCCATTGGATTTATCTTTATTGAATCACGTTCGACATCAAGTTTTTTATTATCTTTTCCTACGGTTAGGTTTTGCTTTAAATGTACCATTACAGAAGTTAATTTTTCACCCGCAACTCCAGTAAAGGTATTTTTATCAAAGGCCATATCTTCTTTTTCTTGTTTTATTTGTAATTTTTCTTCTTTTTCAGGTTTTATTTGCAATTTCTCTTCTTTATCCATTCTAAACTGTGATTTCTCTTCTTTTTCTTGCTTAATTTGTAATTTCTCTTCTTTTTCTTGCTTGATTTGTAACTTTTCTTCTTTTTCTTGTTTTATTTGTAATTTTTCTTCTTTCTCAAGTTTGAATTGCAACTTTTCTTCATTTTTATCGCATTTTTCTACTTTCAATTGCATAGGACTATTTTTTTCTTCAAAATTTTCAGTTTGTTCATCATTTATTTCCATGTCCTCACTTTTCTTTTTTTTGTTCGGAGTATCTTTTTCATCTTTTTCATCTCCATCGCTTTGATTTCTTTTACAATTCTTAGGTGGTGTTTCCTTATTATTATTATTATTATTATTATTGTTGTTGTTGTTGTTGTTATTATTGTTACTGTTGCTATTGTTGTTGTTGTTGTTGTTGTTATTGCTTATATTATTGTTGTTATTACTACCGTTATTATTATTACCGTTGTTATTATTATTATTATTTATATTATTATTGTTATTGTTGTTATTATTATTATTGTTGTTGTTGTTATTATTATTATTAGCTCCCGTCGCTGTATTGCTATTGATTATATTATTGTTACCAGTTGTTGAATTCATGCTTTGTTTTTTCTCATTAGGAGAGCTATGAAAACCTGGAGATTTTGTGTGTTTTTTGTCTTTATCAAGTTCGTCAGGTGTATTTGTGCCATTTCCTCGCTTAGGTCGTGTTACATTTCCAGAGGAAATCTTAAAAAAAAAAAAATTAGGTCATCGTGAATTGATTACTCATGTCAAAAACTTTTGTTTATGATTGATAATTACCTGTTCTTTAGTTTTTCCCCGAGTGCGCATCCTTCCCGGTGAGCTGTCGGGGCTTTCATTTTGTACTGGCCTAAATAAATACGGTGTGTCAGATGATTTAGTGACTCCTACGGGAACAGGAGGAAGTTCGCCATGTTTTTTGAGGTGAGTACGGCATTCGTAACATAGTATTTGACGATCTTTTCCATACTGTTGCCAATCTCTCGAATCTTATAGAAAATGATAAATTTTATCATTACATTATCAGTAAAAAAAATTTATATTTTTCAAATAGTTAACAGTTGCCTTACTTGCGCTAAAGCAATGCTGGCATCTAAATCCAGATTGATCTCTAGAATCGGAATCATCTTCGGAATTTTCTTCTTCACTGCCAGAACTACAATCATTATTTTCCTTTGGATTAGGCGATGGACGAGTAGACTGTTGACCTTCTTTTTCTTCTTTAGGTTGTCCTCTGAAAAATCATTTCAACAATAAAAGATAATAATAATTTTAAATACGAATTAATATAGGTAAACTGCAAGCCTTGAATATTTGACATACTGAATTTGCATAATATTAATAATTTTAATTTCTAATGGTACAATTTTAATTCACCTTGTATTTCTCGTATTGCGAATACGTCTCAAAGACCCTTGCCTTCGATTTCTCCTGTGCGGTCTATTATTATTGGCACCTGGAGTTTTTTTCCACAAATAATAAAATTCTACCAATTCCGGCTAAAAAAAAAACAAATTTTAAAGTTTGAATAATGCTTCAAAAACCCCCCCAAAAAAAAAAAGTTAAAAACAATTTTTTTTACTGTATCTTTGTGGGGAAGTAAATCTTTTCTAATTCTGTAAAAATTTTTCCCAAATTGTCTTAAGCCTTTAACAAAACGTTTCTGAAAGATAATAATTAAAAAATAATAACTAAATTTAGTCAAAAGAAAAAAAAAAAAATTTTACTCTAATTTTATAATTAATTTAACATACAATTTCTTCTTCTGACCACTTTTTTTCAATTCCTTTTGGGACAGGACATTTAACAAGAGCTTGTAGTGCCTTTCCTGGATCATATCCAGATGCATGAAGCTAAAAACATATATCATTAATTAGATAACTAAATATTCAATCTTTAAATCAAAATCATGAAAAATAAGTAAATAAGTTTAATCATTACTCAAATTATTATTTTAAGCCCCTAGTCCAATGAATTACTTTTTTATCATTAATATTTAATATATATTTTCTAAGCAAAATGGTATTTAGTTACTATTATTATTATTATTTCGTTTATACATACAGTGTCTAAAGCATTAATAGTTGTATCATCTTTGGAAGCTGCTAAACACCCATCATCAGGACTGCCACCATCGCACATTCCTGCAAATGCAGCCATCGATCTAGCAGCCCTGAGGAACATAAGAAGGTCACCATCTAATGTCTGTGCAGGCACCCATTTGATTTCTTCTCTATCTTTACTAAACTCAGGGTCTGGAGGAATATCTACATCTGTCAACCCTGGTCTATAGTCAGGCAGCCTAGCTTGATGCCCTGGGCCCACCCTGATCTCACCTTGAGTTGAAACCATTTCTGAGTATTTACATGATAAAACTTAACTTTTTCTAACAGATTTTTGTTTAGTTTATATTTTTAAGGAACTTAATCGAAGGAAAACAATACAACTTAAGTTTTTGTAAATGACTAATAATAATAATAATAATAATAGGTGATAATATAAGTAATAATAATTAATAATTTTCAATTTGCCAATTTGAATGATTAATTGCTGATGAAAATAAAAGGTGATAATACAGTCTTTTTGACTTTATAACTGGCCTCACTCCAAAATATATGTGTGTGTGAAAACAAAAGAATCCCACGTAATAATTGTTTTTAACATTAAACATTTAATTATTCACACACATTTGACGTATACACTATCCGTTCCAGAATTGATTTATTTTGATAGTCTATTTTAAATTTATACTTTACTTTTTTCTGGAACATTATTTTTTACAGAACACATGACGAATTGAGATATTGACATTCCAAAACGCGTTTAATGAAATCAAAAACAAAAAGCCTAGGCGTAGGCCCTGTAAACAATAACTTGCAAATATTTAAAATCCTTTTACGGAGGCACAAAATAATATAAAAAACTTAAAAATTCTTATCCGACTTTTATTTAAAAAGCAATTATTAGAAAATATAGTATAATATTATGTAAAACAGTAAATAAAGGAAGCAGTCTTAATATTGATTTTTCACTCGACACACGCCATTTTTCTTTACCTTGATCGTGCGTCATCTTCGAACGTGAAACTAACTACTAATTCTAAAAAAAAAACCAATGAACAAATTTTAAATTATGTTAAAATAATTATTAAAACTATATCCTTAAACAAAAATACATATTTTATTTTATATTAATTCTAAATTGATAAAACTAAAATCATTAGGATTTAAAATTAAAGTAATTCATTGCAAATACTACTGATAATTTTTTGCAAATTATTAGAAATTATTTTTTGGCGCGTAATAAGAAAATTTAAAAAATGCTTATGTTTAAGGTTTTTTTTTTAAATAAACTATTGAAACTAATAAAACAATAAAGAAAAATAATTAACCTTTAAAAAACCAGTTATTTTCTTAAAATAATGTGTAATAAAACCATTTTTTCTTTTTTAAATTTTATTTATTTTAATTAAAATACTTATTAAAAAAGTTTGAAAAATTATATATACTTTGCTTGGGAAATATTTTTAGATTTTATAATTGTTTAAAAAGGCTTATTTTAAAATAATAAGTTGTGACTAGGTTATTGTAAGAACTAAAATTAAAAATAAATAGTTTTAAAAAGTTTTAATAAATAAAATAATTTATGTACTATTATATTTCAAAATAAAACTATAATGAATCACACGGAAATTAATAAAATAAATAATTTTTTTTTTTTTTTTTTTTTTAAAACAACATATAATATTTTTTCATTGAAGCCTGCAAGAATCTGCAAATATAAATTGAAAATATTTTAAAAAAAAAAAAAAAAAGTAAAAAAAAATAAAAGCATGAAATATGCAAACCTTCTTTTTCAACGGCTGAATTCGCATCATTTAAATCCAATGCTGATAAAAGAGCCTTTGCAGCTTCAGCTCCTTTCATCCAATGCTGAACCTGTAAAAATATATTCCGACTGAGTAAAAAAAAAAAAAAAGTAAGAAATGTGATTCGATTCGTAATAAATTGAAAAGGAAAAATATTTGAAACCATTCAACTGATTATTTTCCATAATTTAAAAAAAAAAAAAAAATTAAAAAACCCGGGGCGTCTTAAAATGTTTCATTCGAGATTTTTTCATCGCATTTTCCTGGTTATAATTAAAATTTAAAAAAGATAGCCAAACCTGATTGTGTAATAAATCCCTCCTTCGTCCAGATGGTTCTGTTGATAAAACATTAAGCAAGATTCTGATACATGTTTGAAACTTATTGAAAGCTAAACGATATTCACCTTCAGCATAATGCTCTTCAGCATTGCAACCCATTTCTAATGCTTCTCCCAATCGTGCATCCTCAGCCCATAGTAAATCTTGAAAATTAAAATTTTATGATTTTTCATTTGAAAAACAAAATTAAAAACTGAACAAGAATAATAAAATAAACTATTACATAAATTAAAACGAATTTTTTAATAAACAATTAACGTTATTGTTTTAATAAAGAAATAAATATGACAAAATAAATTTCTATATATTTAAAAAAAAAAATTTTAGGCAAAGTTTAATATCGTATCAGAGTTGCAAAGTTAGTCACCAAAAATTAAAATTATTTTAAGAACTATTTATAAAAAGAGGTAAAAAGAAAGTTTTTACCCAATCAATTTTACTGGAGTACTTACTTACTAAAAATGAGTTTGCAACTGCAAAAAAAGTAGTTATTATGTTTTTTGAAATAAAAAAAATTTTAGCTCAAAAGATGAGTAGAGAGAGAGAGAGAGGAAATTTAACTTACTTAACTCTCTGAATACTGCTCCTTCTGTAATATGGTCAAAACCATTAATATCACTATTAACAATATCATTATTCTGACTACTTATACAAACAAATTTTTTTAAACTTTCTGCACGAGCTATGTATTCATTTACTTTAGCTCTCAAAGCATTTTTCTTTTTGGTATTAGTTTCAGCTGAAAAAAAAAAACAAAATTCTACTGCTGACTACATTTGAAAATGTTAAATTTCTTAAAATATTTTTTAGTTTAGTTAGTAGTTACCAATTATTAGAGGAACAAAATATCTTAAGGCTTCACAATATAAATTGAAAGCATCTATATATTTTTTTTCTTTATCACATTGCACAGCTTCGCAAACAATTTGTACTCCTTTACGGTAAGATTCTGGACTAGCTATATGTTCTAAATCAAGAAATGAATGAGAGAAAAATTCATTAAATGATATTCTTTGATTTGGATTATGCTGCAGCAGTCTTAAAAGTAAATCTCTGCATTCAGAGGATATACCACATTGTTCTGGAATCTAAAAGTATTAATATGACAGAATAAATTTTATGCAAATCATTTATAAAAAAAAAAAAAAAAGATTTATTTAAAAAAATACATTTAGAATTAACCTCGATAGGTTTTTGCAATTTAATTTTTTCAATCAATTCTTCGACTGTTTTTGAACTATATGGTGCTTTTCCAAATAAACACTCATATATGATTACACCAATGGACCATAAATCAACTTTAGCATCATAATCTTGAAGTAATAACATTTCAGGAGCCATATATAAAGGCGAACCTCTTAATGAATTTTGTTTTTCCTGTAAACTTAGAAATTGAGAAAACCCAAAATCTAAAATCAAAAAACTAAACAATTACTAACAAAATTATGGAAATTATTTGAAATATATTTAAAAAAATATGTACCAGCTAATTTTAATGTTAAAGTCGGTTTTGTACTTAACAACAAATTTTGAGGTTTTAAATCCATGTGTGAAATGTTATTATTTCTTAAATATTTAATTGCTAAAGCTAATTGCTGCAAAAATTTTTTGCAAGTTCGTTCTGATAATTTTTTACATTTTTTTATATAACCTGATAAATCCCCTCCATCACAGTATTCTAAAATTATATAAATATGGGTCTGATCCCAAAAAAAATTTTTCATTTCTACTATATTGTCATGTTTCAGTAGTTTCAGCACTTTAATTTCTGTTATAACATTGTCAACAGCTGAGCCTTTTAAAATACTTCTTTCTATACATTTTATGGCTACAATTTCTTTATTCCCAGTCTAAAAATTTAACAAATCATTATTATTATGAGTTTCTTTCTGGAATTTGAACTGGAATTTAGTATCAGGTTTTAAGCTGTCTTAGAAGAAAAATTTCTGCACTATTTATTAGCTTCTAATAAACTTTTAACAAGTTCTACTTTACATTAATTTAATTAATAAATAAAATTTATAAGAGTTTAAGTTTTTTTTATTGTAAAGTATATAATAAAAATAAATGCCGCGAGAAAAATTAAAATAAAATTGTAAGATTTAAAATTGTAAGTACCTTACAAGCGGCTTTATAGACGGTCGAATAACTCCCTGAACCTAATGTTTCCAAGATAGAAAAGCCATCAATTTTCGGAGTTGGTTTTCTTTTAAAAGAACCACTCATTTCAAATAAAACAAAAATACGGAGGGTCAGAATTCAAGCATTTGTGGCTTAACATTTTGAAAAGTTATAAGATCTACAAATTACTTTGCAAACAATGCTACCAACCAATGAAACTGTTACTTTTAAGTTATGAATCAATGTTCAAACCTATTTAAAAAAAAAAAAAAAAAATTAAAATGGTCTGTTTGCTGTTAATTTTAACCATTAAAATTTTTTTAAAACCTACATAAAAGAACTTTCACTTGTTTTAATATCCCTTACTTTGTTAAATTGTTTAGGTTGTTTTATTATTTCAACAAATTCTTCCCAAATTATTTGCAAGGAGATTTTTGTCCATTTCTTTTTATTACTTTCGAGTTTTTTTACTTGCATATTTAATTGTCAAAATTCAATTTTATTAATTACAATGAATCAGCACAAAAAATAAATAAAAACACATACACACTTATTTGTATGTATGTCATGTATTTATTTTTTATGTATCAATTCATACAATTATTTATTTGCTTTTTTTCGCTTTCTAAATAAAACTAATTTTGTTAAAAAAAGAGACAAATCAAAAGCAAGATACAAATAGTACACAAAAAATGATATATATATATATATTTTATATTATTGTAAACTTAAATACATTTAAAAGTATAATTTTAATATTTAAAAAATCCTGTTTGTATCAAAATTTGCTAGTAAAATAAAAAAAAAATTTTTTACGTTTAAAATTCAAATATACAAGATTATACTTATTTTTCCCAAAGTTGATATTTGTAGTTTTAAATTATATTACTTCTAATAGTTTTTAATTAAAAATGCTTTTTATATCTTGAATAGTATGCAATTATATTCACCAATGTAAACAATTTAAAGAAAAAAAACTAAAAAATTGTTAATGAGAATAAACAATTCACAAAATAAAATAAAATAGTTATTACGATAATAAAACAAATTATTATTATAAATAAATTTAAATTGACATACTTTGAATAAGTGCTCTCGGTTCAATTAGAATTTGAGTTAAACTCAAGT
This sequence comes from Pediculus humanus corporis, assembly GCF_000006295.1. Lineage (NCBI taxonomy): Eukaryota > Metazoa > Arthropoda > Insecta > Psocodea > Pediculidae > Pediculus > Pediculus humanus. The sequence continues at coordinate 250,496 of NW_002987755.1, read as the reverse complement.
CAACCTATATGATTACCAATTTTTAAATAATTTATTTAATAATTACCTTAATGAAGTTCATAATTTTATTAAATAAACAATTTAAGAATCATTTTTTACTTTTTTGAATGTCGGTTATATATTTTAATAATACTTTTTCTTTATGTTTTATTCCTTCTATTTGCTTTTCAAAGTATTGGTTTAATATAATTTTTCTAATATCAAATAAAAGTATTAAGAAATCTTCAACAGTCGGATTGGTTTTTTTTTTGAAAATCACAAATGGGCATTTGCTACCTCTTTTGACATGCTCTTGCCATGGATCATCATTTTTTTCCCAATCACTAAGCTCTTTGAAACAGGCAAAACATTTTACATTATCTGGAAATTTAACTGAACTACTATTATAAAAGCCAGCCTCAGCAAAATTTTTAGGTGTACAAAATTTAAATCCTTTTAAGTCTTTCCAATGTTCATTAAATGTTTCTAGTCTATCTTTTTCAAATAGCATTTTCTTCGAATGCTGGACTTGTTTCTCAATCTCAGGGCAAGCTATTTCTTCCATTCTAGAAAATAAAATAAATTTTTAAAAAACAGAAATAAGTTTTACATTGTAAATTAAACTAATACATGAAAAAAAAAAAAATTATTTAAATAAAGGAACCCTATATACCTTTGTCTCTAAGTTAGCGCCGAAAGCTTTGAGACAAAAAAATGCTTGTTATCCTTAAATAAATTATAAAGAACGCAATTTAAATAAACAACTCAACCCTTATTTATATTGTTTTTAAATAAACTGCTTTTTAAAATTAAAACATACGTTTTTTATAAATTAAATGTATTGTATTTAGCATTGACGTTATGCATCCGTTAAGTTTTTAAGCTTCTATATTTAAAAATATTAAATCAAAGGAAAACAAAAATCGTGGCACTAGATGATATTTATACTGTATTTGTAACGGTTTTGTTTTAAAAATAAATTTTTTATTAATTTTTTTTAAGTTAAAATTTTTCTAATAAGCACAAAGCTAGACAATAGTAATAAATAAGTAATTAATATATTAGAATATTTTATTATTAGATTAAATCTACACAATCCTTATAAAAAACTGATAAGCCTGTAACATCCAGTAAGTTATTTTTGGAAAACAGAAATAGCAAAATACAAAAATAAATTTTTGGTTAATATTTTGAATTTAATTTATGTATTTGGAATTATATATTAATTTTTAAAAAAATTGTCATAATATTTTAATTTAAGTATAATTTTTGTTTAGTTTTTACTTATGAAATGCTTTTCAAAATGAAAACTTTTCCCTTAATTTCATTTTTAATGTATACTTTCTTTGATTTATTGATATAATCTTGAAAAACACATAAATAATTTTTAAAAAATGAAAATGTGATACTTTTAATATGTTATTATTTATTTTTATTATTTAAATTTTTTTGGTTTAATAAATTTAAAATTTAAAATCCTCTTATAATTTTTGTATTTTAAAGGAATTTTTTTTTTAGGTATGTAATTATTATAACTCACTTAAATCGAATTAATCATGTGTTACCAATAATATGTTATTCAATTTATTCTTAAAGAATAAATAAAAAATAATGAATTCTGTCAAAAATACCTTCCATGCTGATTTTGAAATACTTGAAACATATTATAAAACTCATGGAGGAGGTCAAACTCAACAATTTAAATTAAATAAAGACTTTTCTGAAATAGAATCAGATTTTAATTACTTAATCCAGGCACATGAAAGTGAAATAGAAATTTTGGATGAAAACAAAAGTTTGGCAAGTATTAGTTGTGTTAAACATTTTTGATTTAGAGAAATATGAATAAGCCTTTTTCTCTTTATTAATTTTAATTATTAAGTGTTGTTTTAAATTTTATTATTTATAAATATTAATTTTATTAAAATTTGATAATTATTAATTTCATGATTATTAAATTAAAAATAAAAAAATTCTTAAATAAATTTTTACAGAAAAGCAATGGAATAAAAAATGAAAGTATTATTTCTCCAGTTTTGTGTAAATCGAAAAATGGTGTCTTTGTTTCTACTCCCATTAGAAAAAAATGTTTGCTTCAAACATTAAATGACTTTAAAGAGAAAAAAAATTCAAATCAAGGCAATTCAAAACATTTTACTGAAAATTCTTCAAAATTTAATTATGAATATGCAGATTTTGACTTATTCGAAGATTGGGATATTGATATATCCCAAAAGAAAAATGAAGACAATAAAAATTTAATTATCTTGCCTCAGACTGCCATAGATACTTCTGCTGATTTATTTACTATGCATAATATTAGTATAGAAAAATGTGCCATTGAAAATTTATTTACAGAATCATTTAATTTATCTCAAACTGAATCAAATGTAAAATTTTCATCAGGTATTTAAACCTAAATTTTATGATCAAAATTCTTACTGATCTTTCTGATTTATGTGCTTGACTAATTAATAGATAATAATATTAATTGTAACAATTCACTTACAGCTCATAAACTTCAGTTAGAAAACAAAGAAATAGAATCTTGTGCAAAGCCTGGAATTGAATTTGATAGTGACAATAGTTTTGATGCTTTTTTAAAAACAAGTTTCATTGAAAACATTGATACAAATGAAGTGTTAAATAAAAAACCAAAGCAATATTTTACCCCATTAAAAATAAAAAAAAATACCATTGACATTGTAATTCCTAATGATGTTGAAGAGGATGATGATGAAGTTTTGTATTATCCGAAAAAAAGAAAAAAATTATTTGTAAGTGATGAATCTGACACTGATGAATGTTATCCAAAGGAAATAGTTAATAGAAAATATGACATGGTTGATGAAAAAGAGGTATTTAAAGTAGATTTAAAATATTACATTAACGTTCATGAATATTACATTCTTCATGATATTTCTTTAAATAATTTTTTTATTTTATTATATTTTCATTAGACTTTTTTAGATTAACCTAATACTGTAATTGTATAAATTTGAATGCTTTTAATATTTATGCTATTTAATGCTTGATATTTAAATTATAAACAGGAACAACTAGAAAAACAATATTTAGATGAAGAAGCTGAAATAATAGATAAAAGTAATTTCTCTAGCGATGAAGAGATTGAAAAAGATGATAATTATGATCAAAGTTTTGTTGATGATAATTCATATTTGACACAAAACACTGCTTGTGATATGACATCAAAATATTTAGAATCTGTTAAAACTACAAACAATAAACAAGGAATATTTAAAATACCTAATTTAAAACCATATTATGTGGAAGATGTTTACAGTCAGATGTCTCCTGAAACTCATTCAGATTATGAAATTGTAAGTTATTAAGTTATTAACTTGTATTTTCTTTTTCTGTACTAATACCTACAAGAATTTTTTTAAACTTAAAAAATCTTTAAACTTTTTTTCAGGATTCTTTCTGTGTAAATGAAGTTGAATATGATCGTAGTGAACTTTCGGCTTTAGAAATTGCAGAACAAGTTTTAGAAATGGAAAGAAAAAAAAAAAGAAAAAATAAATATAGAAAATTTTAATTTTACAAAATAAATTATAAATGTATTTTTTAATTTATTTTTATGGTTATCATTATTAAATCAACTTATTTTTTAATTTAATTATATACATTTTATATGATTTTAAACAGTGCGCAGCATTAAATTTAGTATATATTGATATTGTATTGACAATTTCCGTTAAAAATAAGGATAATGAAATGCTTATTAAAGTTTGAACAAAAATTTGGGTAATCATATATAAAAATTTTTCTTATTTATTTAAACAAATTATTTTTTACAAATATCGATAATTTTTTTTTTTAAAGAAAGGATTATAAAATAAGAATTTGAATTTATGTGATTTTTTTAGCTATTTTTTTTGTACACCTTAGATAAATTTATAACGAAAAACTACTTTTGACATACTCTATTGATAACTAACTAACTTGTGCCACGTTTAAAAAAGTACCAAAATCCTTTAATTAACAAAATGACGTCCGTTGAGGAATCGGTATTTGACGTTTTAAAAAATGATGGTAAATGCCGCTTTTGTTGAAAGTTTTATTAATATTATCTTCCATTTTATTTAATTTATAATGCTTATTCTTTTGTTTAGATTTTCTCAAAAACTTTATAACCCCAAGTAACAATGTTTCAATGGAACAATGTAGTCAGATTTTATCAGTTAATGAGCAGGTTTTAAAGTTATGTGAAGGTATTGAAGCATTAAATAAAGAAATACAAAGACAAGTATCTGAAAATCATGAAGATTTACTATTTCATGCTACTTGGATAGAAAAACTTGAAGACGTAATGGAAATGATGTCGGTACATATGCAGGTATGCATTAATACAAAATAAATCTACATTTTTTTCTTATTTTTTTTTAATTATCCGGTACGTCCGTTTTTTTAGTCCTTGATTTCAGGCACAGAACGTATTTCATCTAAAATAATAGAACCTTTTCAAAAAATGGAACAGCAAAATTTAATTATGGAAAATATCTTAAAAACTTTGGACATTTTAAGAAAAATCGCTAGAGTATTAGTTGTTTCTCATCGATTGCCACTTCACATTTCTTCTGAAGCTGACATCCTTAAAATTTCTCAAAATATTAGAGAACTTGGTAAAAAAAATTTTTTTATTAGAAACTTTTATTGTATTATTGAATTTTACTTTGCTTAGAATTAATATAAAATTTACTCGAAAATAAATTTCTTTATATTTTTTTTAGATCAACTCTGGGTTGAAAAGGATTTATCCAATTTAAAAATTTTAGAATCGAATCAAAGGACATTAAAAACCATCAGAAATGATGTAAGTGAAAAAACAAAAGTACAACTTGTATCAGGCATAAAAAAGCAAAAAATGGAACAAATTAGTCAATCTGTTCAAATATTGTATAATTTAAATATGCTTGTGACTTCAGTTAGTGATTTTGTAAATTCTTCGTTAAACTCGTTAAAACAATTAATTACTGATAATTTAAATACTTTATTGGATTCAGCAAAACCTAAAAGTGGATCCAGTACAGAATTATCTAAACGAGGCCCAGGAAAAGCTGCAATGCCATCAATGGGGAACACACTGTCATTTCGTCCTAGACTGTGGTCAGCTCTTGATGAAATATTTGATGTTATTTATTCATATGCTATTGAAATTGAAATTTTAGAGGCTAGTTTATATCAAAGCAAAAATGACTTTACAAACATAAAATCTCAGAATTTTATCGAAATATTTCCTGAAAATAAAAGGGAAATCACTCAAAATTTTTGGTTGTCGATTAATTCATATTTAGGCGATCAACTCATTAAAAGTTCCAAGTCTTGCAAATTTATAAGGGAAGCATTAGAAGGAGAATACCCTAGATTTTTGAGATTATACATAGATCTATGTAAAAAATTACAAACATATGAAAAACCGGAAAATTTTTCTTATAATTTTGTTATATGTAAAAATGTAATAGCAACATTCGAGCAGGCTTACCTATCTAACCTGGATTCAGTTGTTTCATTTCCTGTGCATAATATGTTTTCTTTGGATGTCGTACCCAAACTCGTGCCCAGCACAGAAGACATTGATACTTTAATAAGAATCATTAGGAGGTTAGCTTTTTTCTGTAATTTTTTTCAGACTATTTTACTTAAAACACAAAAAAAAAAGGATTTTGTTATTTATTGGAGTTTAAAAATTTATTTTTAGTGAACTTTCTGTAGCTTTGTTTGATGCAAATTTAAGTTCTACAATTGCTAGAAATATTACCAAATCAATTGGAATATTTTGTAATCTTTGCGAAGAACATATTGTTGTTCAGGGACCAGATGCTGTTCAAGTTATAGGTATTGTCACAAACTTATTTTGTTTGCTTTTTTAGATATTTTTGCTTAAAATTGACTTTTTCTTAGTTTAAATTTGAATTCAATATTTTTATACCATTAGTATAAAAATTTGTATTTTTTTTTTTTCTAGGTCCCAGAAAAGCAGCACAAGATAGAAATATTGAAATTTCAAATCGTTTGGAATATTTAAAATTGAAATTAAAAAGTGTTACATCTAATTTAGGAAAAAATACAGATGCAGCAGACATTTTAAATTTATCATTGGTCACTTATGCAGATAGTTTGATCACAAAAATAATTAGCGGAATGCTTGATTCGATTGTGCAAGCCATTAAGAAAATAATTTCGACTATTCATGTGGAAGATTTTTCTAGGTATGTACCAAATAAATAAAAAAAATAAACTTGGTGAAATAGTGAAGTTTTTTTTTTTTTAGGGAAGAAGAAAAAGAAAATTCTATTTCTCTGTATATGAGAGAACTAACTGCATTTGTTTCAAGGGCATATAGTAATTATTTGAAACCTTTTGAAAGTCAAGATGTATTAAAAAAATGTTGTGCAGAATCGGGAATGAGTTGTATAAAATTCTTTTTGAGGCACATTTCATTAATTAGGCCTCTGGGCTCAGGAGGTAGGGTTAGACTCGTATCAGATTGCACAGAGGTAACTAATTTTTTTTTATTATTATATTTATTATTGTATTGAAAGACTTGATCGCAATAAATAAATAAATTTTTTTTTTTGTTTTATTTTGAGTTTGAAACAGCCATGATGGTATTTTTGGGAGATGAACCAAAGTCCTACAGAATGTTGAGAGTGTTCAAGTTGATTTTGTCTCAATCTCCACAAGAAATTTTAAATAATTCTGCCATAGGAGAAACCATACCGTACAGCCTAGTTTTATTTTATTTATTTTCTTACGCTCCAGAAGAAATGAAATCACCACATGAGGTAAAAATTAATTTTTTTATTAATAAATACTTTAAAATTTTTTTATAAACAATAATTTTTATTATTTTTGCGACAGAGTGGAATCGATCCGAGAATAAAATCTATTGAATCATTATCTGAATATTTAGACAATCACGAATCTGAAAGAGAAAAAATTGATTTGATTAATCGCACAATGGCGAAATATTGCGAGTCCGTGCGACAAATTCCAGGGAAAAATTTTGATTCAATTTATGGAGTAATGGCTCACTTAATTCAGAAATTTAGATCCACAATTTAGAGTATATATTATTATTATTATTATTATTATTATTATTATATTGATTTTGTATGAATTATAATAGTTTAACGGAAGAGAAAATTTTTTTTATTTTAAAAATTAAATAATAAAAATTCGTTATACTACGTTGGTCAATGTAACGTTTTAATAAACGTTGCAATTGGCAAACAAAAAAAAAAACGTTTTTATAACCGTAAACACGGTTTATTTTTTAAAAAAAAAAAAACATGTTTTCAACATTCCTAAAAAATAAAACTTGAGATTTTATTTTGTATGCACATTAATTAAAAAAATATTTTTATTAGTTTTAGTTAAAAATTTATTTGAAAATTCTGGAGAATTTAACCGAATCATTTGCCATATGAATACAAATGTGAAGCAGCCATTTTGAAATATTTCGAAGGGGAAAAGAATAATATAGAAAAACATTAAAAAAGGTGGGTTTTTTTTATGAGAAAAAAAAAAATTATAAATGCGACATTAATAATTAATTTATTTTCACATAGATACATATACACTTAATAATAATATTATTATATTTCAGTTCATCATTAATTTATTTTAAATGTTTTTATTTATTCTCTCACAAAATTTATATATAATAAATTATGATATAAATATCTAAATAATTAAAAAATACAAATTATAATTTACAACGTGATATCATTTATAATTGAATTATCATTCGATAAAAATTTAAAAAAAAAAAAAAAAATGTCAATTTAATTTTTCTCATTAATTGTAATTTAATTTCAAATGAATCAGACGAAACTTTAAATTTTATAAAAAAAAAAAATCTTTTGTTGAATATAATATGGCACATTAAATGTAAAATTTATTTAAAATGAAAACATAATTATTTGAATTATTTTTTTATAGCTGGATTTAAAGGAATACTGTCTGTTTTTCCATAAAATAATAATAATAATAATATCGATTGATAACAAGGATTTATGATGGCGATTGATAATCATTATAAATTTTTTTTGTTTTTTAAAGAAAAAAAAAGTCTTGAGAAAAATTTAAAATAAATATTTATTTAAATTGAAGAAAATGGTAAGGGAGGTACACAAGGTAAAAATTATTATGGATAAAAATATCATTTTTTTTTTTTTAATATTATTATTATTTAAGTCTCGTCCGTATCGAAATCAAATTGATATTTTCTACTCCTGTGACTTTTTTTATTTTTTGAATTTTTTTTTTTCCTTAACTTTGGTACCACTTCGCAACTACATCCCGATCTGACTCTTATGTAATCCATTTTCCAGTCTTTAGACATGAAATTTCCCCGTTCGTGATGATGACGGGTAACGGTTCCGCTATGACCTGACACAGTCGTATCTCTCACTAAAGCATACGTGTAAGAATACTTTTGCACACATCTACTTTGGTTATAGAGCTTTCTATCGAGAAATCTGCAAGGTTTATTCGTTACGTCTTCCCTGCAAGATCTCTCGTAAAACCTTTGTCTGTTTTCACCGTCACTATATAGTTCAACGTAGATGTCATCTAGATTTTTACCACCTTCCGGTTCAATCATATCAAGAACCGATGGACAACACTCAACTGCGTGTCCTTCTTCACCGCCTTCTTGTCGTAAAAGCATTAGATGATCACGGTGTGTCAGCCAGGGCCGACTTTCGCTTTCTTCAAATTCAAATCCGTTTGCTTTGGAAAACGACCTGAAACAATATTTAAAAAAAAATTTTTACAATAAAAAATTGTTGATGATGGTAGATTTAAAAGAGACCAAAAACCAAGGGACAAGAAAGAACAAACGTCGCACCAAAAAACCTGCTCATAATTCACTCTTAATAGTTTGTTGTTTCTCCCCGGATCCACTTTGTATTCATTAAAATATTTGTTTTTAAAAAAAAATTAAATTTAGAACAAATTATATTAATGGTTTTTGTTATTAATTTATAACATTTGTCAAAATTTTTTTTTTTTATTTAAAAAATTACATTTTTAACTAACAACCGACCGTCTTTTTATTATAAATTGTAAATAGTTTGAAATTTTTCTTTTTTGAAGGTAAATAATACTCCTTTCATTGATGACGTCATCATCTTAAACAATAATTTACATGAGGATACCATTGGATTTTTATATATTTGGCAATATTTTCTAAACTGTTGGAAAGGAAAGGACAAATATTGAGGGGGAGAGGGGAGAAGGGAAAACGCTTACATATTATTAAAAAAGCGGTTTTGAAAAGAAGAAGAAGAAAGGAAAACTCTTAACAAGTATGTTATTCGCCTCATTATAAGAATAAAAACGTTAAGAATAATAATTAAAAAAGAAGAAGATGATGAAGAAGTAGAAATACTTAAAATTTTTTTTTTTTTATTAATCTGCGTTATTATTATTATTATTATTTTTTTTTTTTTTAGAAAGCTTATAAAAAAATGTTTTTTTTTTTTTTCATTTAATTTTCGGTAGTCACCGTGATGCGTGCATCAACATTTAATTTAAATGGGAGTTACCGAGTCGTGATTTATTAAATTGTTGTTCTTGTCTTTATTTAAACATTCGTCGGATTTTCAACGGAAAACTTTTTATGAAATTCAGATTGATGTTTGTTATCTTACATCATACAAAAAAAAAAAAAAAAAAAAAAAAAAAACCTTTAATGTTTTCCGATTCTACGCCCGGGTGGTCTTTTCTTTCTTTTTTTTTTTTTTTTAAATGATCCATTTTGTAATTTTGGTACCCAAGTCATTCGGTCTCTTTATTTAATGCTTTTACACCCACATATATACTTTCGGTAAAAATTTTTCAAATGCAATTCTTGACCTAGGTACTTATTATTATTATTGACGAAGCATTTTACAAAAATTTACCCGGCAAAAATTTTTTTTTTTTTTTGCAATATCATCGTTAACCTTTTTAATGAATTGATTTTAAACCTTTTTTTAGAGTCTTCCTAGGAATCTGGGGATACGTACGAGAAAAAGCTCCGATGATAATATATGAAAAATTAAACAGAAAACAGGTTCGCATTTTTTTTACATAACTTTATTAAAATTTTTTTAATTCAATCAATCAATCAATCAATCAATCTTATCGATTATTTCAGGTAAAAAAAAAAAAAAATCGGTCAAGAAATGAAAGAAAAAAATAAATAAATAAATATTCATCAAACTTATGGAGCATTTAGTATTCTTCTCCTGTCCGGAAAAAAATTACATAAATACATATTATTTAAGGTACGTAGAAACTTCTCCCAGGTTGTTACATATAAAAATTATTAACTTTTGTCAAAAACAATTTAATAATCAATTATTTTTATTATTATTATTATTTTCAATACTACAACATTCTTCATTTCAAACGAAAGGGATAAAAAAAAAAAAAAAAAAAAAAAACATTGTCAGACTTAAAACAATTTCGGATTATAAGCTTCGGGCTTTTTTTATTTATTATTATTATTATTTTTATTTATGTCGAAAACAATACAGATGAACAGAATATAATAAATAATTGTCGATAAATCGATGACCACGAGTTTCAATAAATAAATAAATAAATAATTGATTTTTTAAAGGGATTCGATCATGATAAGACGACCATATTGTTATTCCCATCATCGACATATGAATTCATTTAATTCATTTTTTTTTTTAAAGACCCATCAATGATTGATTCGATTAAAATTGTCAGTCTTATTATTATTATTATTATTATTATCGTGTACATAATTTAGATTTTAAAAAATTTATTCTTTTATTTTTGGTCACGTTTTTTTTTAAATTTAATTATTTATATCGATGTTAATCGTAGTTAGAGGAATTACTTAGGAAGTTTTTCTCCTTATCGCGACATAATAATAATAATAATAATAATAATAATAATTTTTACGTTTGCTAATATCATCATCATCATCATCATTGATTGTAATTCTTAAAAAAATTCACTTTGTTATTGTTATGTCGTGGGTACAAATTGTATAAATGTAGGACAAAAAGTCGTTTATTTCTAAAAAGTTTACCATAAAAAGCGAAATAAATAAATAAAATAAATAAATAAATAAATAAAAATAATTAATTATTTTTACGGTACAAAAAGATCCGAAAAATTTATATGGAAACTTACCAGTCAGAAATCTTGTGTTCTCTGCGATTACCAGATCTTCGAGATTTCTGGCCGAATAATATCTGATCGTTTTGCTGTGACAAACAGGGAAACAAAATGGCGGCCAGGAAGAGCACCTACAACATAAAGATATTTTAATAATAAATAAAATCCTCAAAAATGTTTTTTCTTTTTTTAATTTTTTTTTTTAAAAAACAAGTGACACATTTAAACTAGGTACATTTATTGTTCTGTTAATTTTTTTTTTATTTTTTTTATTTTAGGTGTGTGTGTGTGTGTGCGTGTGTTTGTGTGTGTGTTTGTGTGTGTGTGCGTGTGAGTATGTGTGTTGTATGAAACTCTTACAGCATACTTGTGTCACTTTCGGCTCCTGTAAAACTTTATTATATTTAATGGGATAAATATTTTAATTAGGTAACTTGTATTTCCTCCCACTTACTAATTAATCAAAAATAATAATAATAATAATAACTTTATATCAACACACACTTTAATACTTTTCATCGCATCCATAAAAGTAATTTTGTTCGCAATAAAAAAGTAAAAAGGTAACGAATGAGAAAAAAATTTTTCATTTTTTTTTTTTTTTTGTTTACAGAGAAATCTGTTGTGTGGTGACTTTCCATATTATTATGACCTGATGTAAATATTTGTAAGATGCCATAACTATTTTTACAAGAGGTTAAATTGTACAGAAGTCATCCCATTTTGAGGAGTGTCAAGAAGAATTTATTTCGAGAGGGAACTCGAAGAACAGATTTTGACACTTAACTTATTTAATGATGTACCAGGTATGTAAGTAAAAAAATAATAATAAATTTTCAACGGTTATCACTTTCGATATGTATTGAGTTATCGAAAGGAGAAATAGTAGGAGGTGGAGGAGGGATCAGGGGAGAAGGACGAGGAGGAGGTCGTATCGGACATTTATTTATTTTTTCCCCCGTCCTTTTATATTATTGTTTTAATTTTTTTTTTCTTTTTTATGATTGAACCCATCGTTATTTTTTTTTTTTTTTTTTAAACGTGGATTTATTTAATCGTAGACATGAGAACGTTAATTAATAATGGCGAGTTAATAATAATAATAATACTGTTTTTTTTTTGATTTATTTATCGTTTGACATGATTAACTTTTGGTGTGTGTGTGTGTGAGTGAGTGAGAGCTCTTGAAAATTTTTCGCAAAGTAATTTATTGTAATTTAATGGAATTCCATTTTGGAATTTTCCAAAACTTTTAAAACATTTTTTTTTTGATTTTAACAATGCAGAGAAATTAATAAGAAACATTTGGGAAAGGAAACCCTATGTAAAATAGGTTTTACATAGAATTATTATGAATTGTCACCTTGACATTTAGTTTTAGTAAACTTTTTTTTTTTTTTTTTTTTTTTTTTTTTTTTACAGAGCAAAGATAGAGACAAAGATATCAATAATGTATATATACGTGGGCTTTTTTGGTTTAAATGATAGTTTTTTTTTTTTTTTTTTTTTTTAAACTTGACAACGATTTTATTTTTTTGGTCAGAGAAAAAATTTCAGGTTTTTTTTTTTTTTAAATGCACAAAATTTATTTCATTTATCAGAGGCATTAGTTAAAGAAATAATCAATTTATTAAATATGTCTCGTACGTAAAAAAAAAAAAAAAACCTGTAGGTTTAAACTTGCTACTTTTTCCCACCACAAAAAAAAACCATAATGTCTTTTTTTTTTTTTTTTTCTATGACGTCATCTTATAATTTCTTTTGCCAAAAAACCTGCCGAAATAATTTTTAATAAATATTTTTTAAAATAATTAAAATTTTAATAAAATCGTTTCGAATGCTTTTAAGTAGTTTTGTGTGTGTGTGTGTGTGTGCGCGTTTGCCGTACATAAAAGAACGGAAAAATTTTATTTGTTAGATATACTAATAATAGGTTAATGATAATAAAACAGTATTAAATAAGACATCAAAAAAAAAAATACCTGATTTCTCTCAAAGGATCAATTTTTACTGTCAAATATAAAAACGTAAACGCAAATTATATTTTTACTTTCAAAATGATTGCAGCTGTTTTTTTTTTTTTTTTTTTTTTACATTTAGTTAGTAAAAATCGTAAACTTGATTTAATAAGAGAAACTTTAAATTTATGTTTTAAATTTATACAACAACAACAACAAAAAAAATTAAATAAAAAAAATACGCGCGACAGGGTATCTCCTCCATCCATCCATCCAGTAAAAATTTTTTTTTTTTTTTAATATCTCCTCTGAGTATTTTGTATACCACCATTTTTATATTTATGTCATTCAATATATATATATATAAACGTGGTATTATTATTATTATTATTACAAGTCAATTTTGCGGTTTTCCGTTTGGATTTTACGACGTTTTTAAATTAAATTAATATGTCGGTAGTAGTACTTAAAGAAGAAGAAGAAAGAAAAACAAAATAAAAAATTAGTAAAACATGTGTAATTTGTGTAGTTAATTATGAAATGATAAAATGTCAAACAAAAATAAATTTAACGGTTACGCCTTTTTTTTTTTTTTTTACCTTCGAGTAATAAAAACTTTTTTTTTTTTTTTTTTTTTTTTTTTATTGTTATTTTCCCGTTATTTTTTAAAATAAAACGTTAGTTCGTTTCTATTTCGAATAAACCGCTGCTATCATTTTATTAATTCCATAAAGAGAGGAAAAAAAATAATTTTCTTTCCTTATGAAATTCTATTCCAACGATTTTATAAAAAAAAAAAAAAAAAAACTCCGTGTCATTAAATATAAAAAAAAATTTTAATCGAGTTTTTATTTATTTAATTACACAAAGTCGGCTTTAAAAAAAAATAAAAAGTCGTTAATATATTTTTTTACGCTTACGTATTTACTTATTAATTAATTAATTAATTTAAAAAAAATAATTCAATTGCATGCACTGCAGCCAACATTTAAAAAATAAACCTGACAATGATTTTATTGCAAAAAAAAAAAGAAAATGACATATATATATGAAATAATAATAATAATCGCCTTGGAAATTAATTTTTTTTTTTTTATCATCATCTTAACCCTGAATTATAATTAAATACGTAATTAATTTTTTATGCGACTGACATATTATCATTATTATTATTATTATTGATTTTTTTTTTTTATTAAGTTGTTTGTTTTTTTTTTATTTATTTTATTAATAATAAAATAACCTGTTTGATTCGTTAATTAAATAATATTTATAAAAATAATTATTGTTATTATTATTATTTTGAAATACTCGTAACAATTTAAATATTTTATTATTATTATTATTATTTCAACGTAATTTTTTTCTTTTTTTTTAGTTAATAAATAAATAAAATTTATTATTTATTCATATTACATATTTAAATATTATTATTTTCGTCAAATTTATTTATTTATTTATTTCAGGTGATACCTCCTGAATAAGATTTTAAAAATGGCGGATCATTTTGCAAATTATTATTATAATCGATTAAATTTAATTCATTTTAATCGAAAATGGACAATTTATTTAATTATAACTTTGGTTATAAAAAGATACCGCCGTTATAATAATAATGATAATAATAATGGTGGTGGATTTTAAAGAAGCATTAAAAAAAAAAAAAAATTGAAACTCGAATGGATTAAATTACTCGTACCGCGTAATTAATACACAGGTTCGAGTTGAACCTGAAAAAGAGGCGGAATCAACGGTCTGCCGGATTTCAATGGAAAATGGTGGTGGTGGTGATTAATGAATTTTTCTAAGAAACGGAGGAGATGGAGAAGAAGACATCAGTCAGGTACAGGTACGTGTGACTTTT